>NC_142028.1:115438495-115738495 GCF_982192425.1 Myodes glareolus | reverse complement strand
GTCTCTGAGGTCCCCCAAACCATAAAGTCTACTACTACTGCTGTTGTTAGCTGAATGCCAGGTAAAGATCTAAGATCCTATTTCCAAAAGATCCTATTTGTGCCTATCAAAGTACATTGTAAACATTTTTATTTATACCCACAGATTGCTGTTGCTATCAGCTGCAATTGGACATGGAAGGAAACAACCTTTTTGCAATGGATGCTGTAACATAACAATTGATAAGCACTGATATTGCTTCTGAGAACAAGCGACTCTCGTGGCATTGTAGCTAAACGATAAGCCATGGATGGACATCTGTAACACTGTCCTGTGTTTGTGGGAGACTGAGGAAATGGAGGTGCAAAGCAAGAAGGAGCAGGTAGAAGGGGTGGTGAAATTTCAGGTTTGAAACCATAAATCCAGATAGAAGTTTTTAGGGCTCAAGGAGTTCTGAATTGAAACTTTCTATCTTGGATGAAGTCTTTTTAAATAGGAAATTCTAAATTGAAACATTAAATGGGGGTGGAGGTCCCTTCCTTTCTAGTGTTATATGAGCCCAGTTTCTTTCCTCTAAAGGGGGAAGGCAGAGTTTGTTTCATTTTGAAGAACTAAAGGAAAAGAAATACAAGTATAAAACTGTCTTTTTATTCGTTGCTCTCTATTTCTCCCTGTGAGAGTTCTGCCACTCATAATGGTCTAGGCAACTTAGGATAGCCAGGTCTAGCAAGGCTCAGGGATCTGAAAGTCTCCTATAGACACAATGTAGACACTGCAGAACTTTCAGGTGCAATTACATTGATGCATTCATTCCACTTGAGAAGTGCAGTCCTCAAGTGGTGATTTGAATGGGAACAGTCCCCATAGGCTCAGATATTTGATTGTTTGGTTTGGAATTGAACTGTTAAGGAAGAATTATGAGTTGTGGCCTTGTTGGAAGAGATGTGCCACTGGGGGTGTAGATTTGGAGGGTTTTTTGTTTTGTTTTGTTCTCCACAGTGGAGTTTTTATTCTTTTTTACTTACTTATTTATTTATTTGTTTCTATTGACAAATCCCCCCTGCATTTCTACCCTCTCCCATGATCCCCATGCTCCCAAATTTACTCAGAAGATCTTGTCTTTTTCTTCTTCCCATGTAGATTAGATCCATATATGTCTCTCTTAGGGTTCTCTTTGTTGTCTAGGTTCTGTGGAGTTGTGAATTACCTTGCTCAATATCATGTTTTCTGGAATCTATCCATTTGCCTGTAAATTTTAAGATATCAATGTTTGGGTTTTTTTTCTGCTCTGTAGTACTCCATTGTGTAAGCGTTACATATTTTCCTTATCCATTCTTTGATCGAGGGGCATGTAGGTTGTTTCCAGGTCCTGGATATTACAAATGATGGTGTTATGAACATAGTTGAGCACATGTCCTTGTGTTATGATTGAATATCCTTTGGGTTTATACCTAAGAGTGGTATTGCTAGGTCTTGACTTAAGTTGTTTCCTTCTAATTTGCTGAAAATCACGATACTGATTTCCAAAGGGGCTGTACCAGTTTTCACCCCCACCAGCAATGGAGGAGTGCTCCCATTACACCACATACTCTCCAGCACAAGAAGCCATCAGTATTTTTGATCTTGGCCATTCTTACAGGTATAAGATGAAATCTCAGAGTTGTTTTGATTTGCATTTCTCTGATGGCTAGTGATGTTGAGTATTTCCTTAAGTGTCTTTAAGTCATTTTAGAATCATCTGTTAAGAGTTCTCCATTTATTTCTGTACCCCATTTTAATTATATTATTTGTTCTTTTGATAACCAATTTCTTGAGTTCTTTTTTTTTCAAAGTTTATTAAATTATGAAAGTTTCCATTTCCGCCCCTCCTTCCAACCCCCTCCCACTCTCCCCTCCCCCTCCTCCTCCCTCTCCATCCCTAAGAGCAGTCAGGGCTTCCAGCCCTGTGGGAAGTTCAAGTTCCTCCCCCCTCCCCCCAGGTCCAGGAAGGTGAGTATCCAAACAGATTGGATCCCAAAAATCCAGTATATGCAGAGGAAACAAAGTCCCAGTGTCATTGTCAATGGCTTTTCAGAAAGGCTCCGGGCCAGCCACATTCAGAGAATCCGGCCACATTCAGAAAATCTGGTTGGATCACGTGCTCGTTCAGTCCCAGTCCAACTGCCCTTGGTGAACTCTCATTAGATCAGTCCCCTTGTATCAGTGGGTGATCGCACCCCTCGCGGTCCTGAGTTTTTTTTTCATGTTCTTCCTCCTTCTGCTCCTCATTTGGACCATGGGGGGCTCAGTCGGTGCTCCAATGTGGGTCTCCGTCTGTATCGCCATCCATCGTCGGATGAAGGATCTATGGTGATAAGCAAAATCTTCCTCAGTATGGTTATAGGCCAAGGCCGGTTCAGGCACCCTCTCCTCTGTCCAGAGAACAATCTGGGGATCTCTCCTTGGACCTGGGATCCCATTTATAATCAAGTCTCTTGTAAACCCTAAAATGACTCCCTTAGTTGAGATATATTCTTCCCTGATCCCATATCCATCCTTCCTCCCTCCCCCCATCTCAGTCCCCCGAATTTTCCCCATTCCTCCCCTACTCCCTTCTCTCTAACCCTCTCCCCTTCCAACAACCCTCCCACCCACCCACCCCCATGCACCCGAGGTTACCTGGGACTCTTGTCTATTTCCATTCTTTTTTTTTTTTCTTTTAGTAATTTTATTAAATTATAAAAAGTTTCCATTTACACCCCTCCTCCCAACGCCCTCCCACTCCCCCCCTCCCTCTCCTCCTCCCTCTTTGTCCCCAAGGGAAGTCAGGGTCTCCTGCCCTGTGGGAAGTCCAAGTTCCTCCCCCCTCACTCCAGGTCCAGGAAGGTGAGCATCCAAACAGACTGGATCCCAAAAATCCAGTATATGCAGAGGAAACCAGTCCCAGTGTCATTGTCAATGGCTTCTCGGAAAGACTGCAGGCCAGCCACATTCAGAAAATCCAACCACATTCAGAGAATCTGGTTGGATCACATGCTCTTTCAGTCACGGTCCATCTGGCCTTGGTAAACTCTCATTAGATCCGACCCCTTGTATCAGTGGGTGATAGTATCCCTCGCAGTCCTTCGTCATTTTCTTCCTCCTTTTGCTCCTCGTTTGGAACTTGGGGGGCTCAGTTCGGTGCTCCAACGCGGGCCTCCATCTGTATCGTCATCCAACGCCAGGTGAGGGATCTATGGTGATAAGCAAAATATTCATCAGTATGGTCACGGGCCAAGGCTGGTTCCGGCACCCCCTCCTCTGTCCAGAGAACAATCTGGGGATCTCTCCTTGGACCTGGGATCCCATATATAATCAAGTTTCCTGTAAACTCTAATATGACTCCCTTAGTTGAAATATATTCTTCCCTGATCCCACATTCATCCTTCCTCCCTTCCCCCCATCCCGGTCAACCGAGCTTTCTCCATTCCTCCCCTACTCCCTTCTCTCTAACCCTCTCCCCTTCCAACAACCCTCCCACCACCCCCCCCATGCACCCAAGGTTACCTGGGACTCTTGACTATTTCCTACCTCCTGGCGGATAGGTAAATAATCTTCATCAGGTTCGTCTTCTTATTTAGCTTCTCTAGGATCACGAATAATAGGCTCAAAGACCTTTAATTATGGTTAGAATCCACTTATGAGTGAATACATACCGTGTTCCTCTTTTTGGGTCTGGCTTACCTCACTCAGTAAAGCGTTTTCTATGTCCATCCATTTGCATGCAAAATTCAAGATGTCATTATTTTTTACCGCTGAGTAAAACTCTAATGTGTATATGTTCCACACCTTTTTTAACCATTCTTCTATTGAGGGGCACCTAGGCTGTTTCCAGGTTCTGGCTATTACAAATAGTGCTGCTATGAACATAGTTGAACAAACGCTTTTGTAGTATGTTTGGGCATCTCTAGGGTATATTCCCAAGAGAGGAATTGCTGGGTCCTGAGGGAGGTTGACTCCCAGTTTCCTGAGAAACCGCCACACTGATTTCCAAAGTGGCTGCACAAGTTTGCATTCCCACCAACAATGGATGAGTGTTCCCCTCATTCCACATCCCCTCCAGCATAGGCTATCATTGGTGTTTTTAACTTTAGCTATTCTGACAGGTGTAAGATGGTATCTCAAAGTGGTTTTGATTTGCATTTCCCTGATCGCTAAGGAGGTTGAGCATGACCTTAAGTGTCTTCTGGCCATTCGAAGTTCATCTGTTGTGAATTCTCTGTTCAGATCAGTACCCCCATTTTTTAATTGGGTTAATTAGAGTTTTAGTGCCTAGTTTCTTGAGTTCTTTGTATATTCTGGAGATCAGACCTTTGTCTGATATGGGGTTGATGAAGATCTTCTCCCATTCTGTATACTGCCATTTTGTCTTGTTTGCTTTACCAAACCTGCACAGTTTCAGAAGGCCCCATTTGTTAATTGTTGCTCTCAGTGTTTGTGCTACTGGATTTATATTTAGACAGTGGTCTTCTGAGATTCAGTATGGTTAGTTTTATGTTGAGGTCTTTGATCCATTTGGACTTGAGTTTTGTGCATGGCAATAGATATGGATCTATTTTTATTCTTCTATATGTTGATATCCAGTTATGCCAATACCATTTGTTAAATATGCTTTCGTTTTTCTATTTTATATTTTTTTGCTTCTTTGTCAATAGTCAGGTGTTCGAAGGTGTGTAGATTGATAGATTGATTTGATTTCATTGGTCCTTCTATCTCTTTTTAAGCCAATTCCAGGGTGTTTTCAGTACTATAACACTGTAATAAAGTTTGAAGTCAAGGATCATGACGCCTCCAGAAGTTGTTTTATTGTACAGGATTGTTTAGACTATCCTGAGTTTTTTGCTTGTCCATATGAAGTTGAGTATTGTTCTTTTGAAGTCTGTGAAGAATTTTGCTGGCCATTGAAATGAATTTGTAGATTGCTTTTGGTAAGATTGCCATTTTTTACTATCTTAATTTTACCTACCCAAGAGCATGGGACAGCTTTTTATTTTCTGGTGTCTTCTTCAATTTCTTCCTTCAAAGATTTAAATCTCTTGTCATAAAGGTCTTCCACTTGTTTGGTTAGAGTTACTCTAAGATACTTTGTTATTTGTGACTATTGTGAAGGGTGATGTTTCTCTGATTTCTGTAGAATGATCAAGGGGCAGCTGTGGCAATAGAAAACAGATAAACACCTAGAGGTAGTAAAAAACATTAAATGTAAGAGAAAATTAAGGATAAAATTATTGTCAAAATTTCTTGACTCTTATGGGAGTCTCCAAAGTCCCTGGAGGCATACAGTTCTTTTTTTTTTTTCTACATACAACTTTCTAGAAAGTAGAGTGTATAACAGATGCAAATGCTGTTGTCACAGCTGAGAAGTAAGAGAACCTAGCATGAAAAGTAAAGAGAATTTTTTTTTGTATTGTGGTTGAAAAAAAATGAAGAGAGGGAGAAATGTCATTCATCTTTTCTTTTTTATTAATTTGTCTTATTTATTCATTATTGTGACAGAAAGAGTGCACTTCTGAAGGTAAGAAAACAAATTGCAGGGAGTTTGTTCTCTCTCTCTCTTTTTAAAAACATAGTTCTATATTTATTCTTTGGGAATTTCACATCATGTACTCCAATCCTGCTCACCTGGGTCCAGATGTCACCCTGTCCCCACCCTGTCCCCAGATGTCACACATGCCACCACATCAGCCCATTCCTCACTATCTTGGCTTCTTCAATTCTGCCTCTCTCCATAGCACATGAACCACTCTGCTTCTTTGTCTCTACCTTTTCTTCATCATACATTTGTTCACCATAATGGCATCTACATACCCAACATTGCAAGGGCCTATAGATATTTTCAACCAGTCCTATTCTGAGGACCCAGGCTAGCCTGAAGGTATCTTTCACCTGCCTGGGCCAAGTGGCACCTAGTGAACCTGTGGATGCCTTCAACCATTCTGGACTCCAAGGGCCCAGTTGGGCCTGTGTGTGTCTTTCTGCCACCTGAGCCAAGTCCAGTCTATTCCAAATCACTGAATGTTTTTACATGGATGACATTGAGATCTCTCATTGTAGTCATTTAGTAAATTATATTTCTCAGGTAGAATAGTAGCTATGGGAGGAGATGGGGAGAAAAAAGTGCCAAGTTATTCCTTACCTACTAGAACAGAGTGAGACAGCATCATTAACACAGGGACTATCATTGTAGTGCAGCCACTGCCACTGCTCTGGGAGCATCTTACAAATTGTGGAGGTAGACAGCTGATGGTTCATTTCAGCTAAATAGTTCTAAGATTTCACATGTACTGTATTTCCTTTTGTTCATTGAAATTTTTCAAATGATAAATGACCAGGTGTCAAGCTTCCTGTCACCTACTAGACATTGCCACCCCTCCTTGCTCAGTGAGATGACAGGGCTACTTCTGATGTGCTGCTGCTGTTCTGCTGATAGGCATTTTGCCAACCGTGTACAGGCTGCATGAACATTGTGAGCCCTAGTCCTGAATGCAAGCTGCCCAGCTTCATTCTCAAGCTAAACCATGAGCTGCTGAGTTAAAAAGCAAACAAAACAAAAAAAATATTCTGCATTTTGCCTCATTTTAAAAGGTAAAAAGAAGCCAACAAATACAAAATGATCTTTCTATTCTTTTCTATTTTGACAAAAAAATAAAACCTTACCATTGTACGCCAAGTTTTCCTACCTTTTGTTTTATCATGAGCCCCCATTCCCTTTTCTTTTCTCCCTTGTTTCAGACCCACTGTAATTTGTAACCCTTTGAAATTGTCCAGTATCCCTTAGGCTCAAAAGAACTCTTGTCATCAAATGCTAAGTAAATGGCAGTCCAAGGTTCTTCCTGCAGGCTGCACACTTTGGTTGGCTTTGTTACTTGGAGTCAGATATTTGCGTACAAAGAAGAGACTTTAAGTTTAGGTACAGATACAGTTTCCAAGGCATTGCTGACAGCCATATTTTCCTTAACTGCAACATTCTTTGTAGTGATCAAGTGACACTGCCAACTCATAACCTTCCAAATTATAATGACATCACTTTCATTCACTCTTAATAAAACTTTAAAATGGCGAAGGATACTTTATTTGGAAAGAGAGGTCAATACAGAAAGAGTGGTAGAGAGGAGGTACATATATGGGAATATGTAACTTAAATTAAGTTGTGTCATTGGGCTGACAGTGTTTCCCACAAGAACTAGAAAAACCTATAGACAGAGATGGCTTATTAGACCTGAAATGATCACACAGAAACTGTATTAATTACAACATCCTTGGCCAATAGCTTAGACATATTCCTGACTAACTCTTTTTTTTGTAATTTTATTAAATTATACAAGTTTCCATTTCCGCCCCTCCTCCCACCATCCTCCCACTCCCCCCACTCCCTCTCCTCCTCCCTCTCCATCCCTAAGAGCAGTCAGGGTTTCCTGCCCAGTGGGAAGTTCAAGTTCCTCCCCCCTCCCTCCAGATCCAGGAAGGTGAGTGTCCAGACAGACTGGATCCGCAAAATCCAGTATATGCAGAGGAAACAAGTCCCAGTGCCATTGTCAATGGCTTTTCAGAAAAACTCCGGCCAGCCACATTCAGAGAATCCAGCCACATTCAGAGAATCTGGTTGGATTGCGTCCTCGTTCAGTCCCAGTCCAACTGACCTTGGTAAACTCTCATTAGATCCCTCCCCTTGTATCAGTGGGTGATCACATCCCTCGCAGTCCTTATTTCCTTTTTCATTTTCTTCTTCCTTCTGCTCCTCATTTGGACCTTGGGGGGTTCAGTCCGGTGCTCCAATGTGGGTCTCCATCTGTATCGCCATCCATCGTGGGATGAAGGTTCTCTCTGATCTTGCCGTCTTTGCTCACGTTCTCTTTCCTTCTGCTTCTCCTTTGGACCTAGGGAGTTAAGTTCAGTGTTACGATGTGGATCTCTGTCTCTATCTCCATCCATCGCCAGATGAAGGTTCTATGGTGAGAAGCAAAATATTCATCAGTATGGTTATGGGCCTAGGCCGTTTCAGGCACCCCTCTCTTCTGTCCAGAGAACAATCTGGGGATCTCCTTGGACCTATGATCCCATTTATAATCAAGTCTCCTGTAAACCCTAAGATGACTCCCTTAGTTGAAATATATTCTTCCCTGATCTCACATCCATCCTTCCTCCCTCCCCCCATCCCAGTCCACCTAGCTTTCCTCATTCCTCCCCTACTCCCTTCTCTCTAACCCTCTCCCTTTCCAACAACCATTCCACCCCCCCCCCCCCCATGCACCCGAGGTTACCCGGGACTCTTGTCTATTTCCAATCTCCAGGCAGATAGCTACATGATTTTCATCAGGTTCACCTTCTTATTTAGCTTCTCTAGGATCACGAATAATAGGCTCAAAGACCTTTAATTATGGTTAGAATCCACTTATGAGTGAATACATACCATATTCCTCTTTTTGGGTCTGGCTTACCTCACTCAGTAAAGCGTTTTCTATTTCCATCCATTTGCATACAAAATTCAGGATGTCATTGTTTTTTTTACCGCTGAGTAGAACTCTAATGTGTATATGTTCCACACCTTTTTTAACCATTCTTCTATTGAGGGGCACCTAGGTTGTTTCCAGGTTCTGGCTATTACAAATAGTGCTGCTATGAAAATAGTTGAACAAATGCTTTTGTGGTATGATAGGGCATCTCTTGGGTATATTCCCAAGAGTGGAATTGCTGGGTCCTGAGGGAGGTTGACTCCCAGTTTCCTGAGAAACCGCCACACTGATTTCCACAGTGGCTGCACAAGTTTGCATTCCCACCAACAATGGATGAGTGTTCCCCTCATTCCACATCCTCTCCAGCATAGGCTATCATTAGTGTTTTTGAGTTTGGCTATTCTGACAGGTGTAAGATGATATCTCAAAGTGGTTTTGATTTGCATTTCCCTGATCACTAAGGAGGTTGAGCATGACTTTAAGTGCCTTTTGGCCATTCGGAGTTCATCTGTTGTGAATTCTCTGTTCAGTTCAGTACCCCCATTTTTTAATTGGGTTAATTAGAGTTTTAGTGTCTAGTTTCTTGAGTTCTTTGTATATTTTGGAGATCAGACCTTTGTCTGATGAGGGATTTGTGAAGATCTTCTCCCAGTCGGAAAGTAGCCTTTTGGTCTTACTGACAGTGTCCTTTGCTTTACAGAAGCTTCTCAGTTTTAGGAGGTCCCATTTATTCATTGCTTCTCTTATTGTCTGAGCTCCTGGGGTTCTGCTTAGGAACTGGTCTCCTGTGCCTATATCTTGTAGACTACTTCCCACTTTCTCTTCTATCAGGTTCCAAGTGGTCGGATTAATGTTGATGTCTTTAATCCATTTGGACCTGAGTTTTGTGCATGGTGATAGATATGGATCTATTTTCATTCTTCTACAGGTTGACATCCAGTTATGCCAGCACCATTTGTTAAAGATGCTTTCCTTCTTCCATTGTATGCCTTTAGCTCCCTTTTCAAATATCAGGTGTTCATACGTTTGTGGGTTAATCCGCGGGTCTTCTATTCGATTCCATAGGTCGACTTCTCTGTTGTTATGCCAATACCAAGCTGTTTTCAATACTGTTGCTCTGTAATAGAGTTTGAAGTCAGGGATGGTAATGCCTCCAGCAGTTCCTTTATTGTATAAGATTGTTTTGGCTATCCTGGGTTTTTTGTTTTGCCATAGAAACTTGATTATTGTTCTCTCAAGGTCTGTGAAGAAGTTTGATGGAATTTTGATGGGAATTGCGTTGAATCTATAGATTGCTTTTGGTAGAATTGCCATTTTTACTATGTTGATTCTCCCAATCCAAGAACAGGGGAGATCTTTCCATTTTCTGGTATCCTCTTCAATTTCTTTCTTCAAGGACATAAAGTTCTTGTCAAATAGGTCTTTCACTTCCTTGGTTAGAGTTACCCCAAGATATTTTATGCTATTTGTGGCTATCATGAAAGGTGATGTTTCTCTGATTTCCCTCTCTGCTTCTTTATCCTTTGTGTATAGGAGGGCAGCCGATTCTTAAATTAGCCTATTTCTATTATGTTATATTTTACCACGATGCTCATGGTTTACTAGTAAGGTTCCCAGGAGTCTGTCTCCTTTTGCAGCCTGATGGCATCTTCCTGACTCTGCCTACTCTCTCTACATATCAGGTTTCCCACTTGCTTATATTGTGCTCTGCCATAGACCCAAAGCAGCTTTTTTATCAACCAGTGGTAATAAAACCTATTCACAGCACACAGAGAGGAATCCCACATCACCTCCCCTTTTCTGTCTAAACAAAAAGGAAGGTTTTAACTTTAACATAGCAAGATTACAAACAATAAAACAGTTATTAAGTTATATTATTCAGAACATTTACATTTGGCAAATTAAAGAAAATATCATTTATCTTATCTTTGTGTCTAAAGTTTTATATCTAATCTATCTTTTGCCTTAACTTTGGAAAAGTATAATAACTACCTGTTCCTCAACTCCATCAAAGACCCCAGCAGCATATAATATTACATAAGCAAACAGGAAGTGTATTGTAAGCAACTTCCAAAACTCTAGAAGTGACAGAGACATCTCGTTGCCTGAACAGTCACCCAAAGTTTTCTGTAACATTGGGACATACATCTTCAGCCTATAGGCCCATAGTATCCATCAGACAAATATGGGTACAAATATGGGTACCAGTCGTGAGAAACCTATAGTCCAAGTAACACCTAAAATAATATATATTGTTCTGTTCTTGGGTACCATTCAGATCTTGAAAACAAATTCATTTTGCTGGATTCTGTTCACTTTGGGCACAAAGCTTGAAAGATTGTGGCTGTAACTAAACTTCAAGCCTCTTTCTTGTAGTCCAGCTTTCATAGTTCCAGAAAGTACTATGGAAGCTGCCAAAGAAAGGAAGCAATAGTTCAGTCCCATTCAGCTGTAGCATATATAAACTATAACAATGGCCAGTATAGCAAGATGTTCATAAAAGCACAATAGTAACACTCACATATTAATAGTTACCATCAACAGTGTAATTGAACTTAATAGGAAGAAAATCACAACTGTCTTTTTTTATTGATTGAGTTTATTGAGTTGTACAGTTACACTTGATTTTAAAAACTTAGCTGACTCTCCAGGGATGGTGAGGTCATGAATTTTAGAAGGTAACCAACTGCCAGACCATCACAATTCCTAACTACATTCTGAAACATGAACCCACAGTTAAGTGTAGCTCTCACTCTTTCACAGAAGTTTCTCTTTCAGCAATTGGAGACCATTAGAGAAAAACCTCAACAAGCTATAATGTTTTCAGATTATACAACCTGTCTGGCCGCCCTTCCCCAATAAGCCAATTAATAGTGAAAACAGCCAAATTAACAGTGGAAAACAAAAATGGGCAAACAAAAATAAAGGATAACAAAAAGATCCAGAAAAGTCTTCAAGTCTGTCTCTGTAGTTCTGAAGTGATATCAAAGTTGAAATTGAAGGGCAAGGATATGATTATCTAAACAGTGAAAGTCAAATTGTGGTCTTACCCACAATTGACCCACCACTCTCTGGGTTTCAGTCTTACCTAATAAAGGTAGTAAGGTATGAAATCTCTTGTCAGGAAACAGATATCCCTCCAGCTAGTGCCCTGTCCTTCTCACATCATGAGATTACCTGGAAAATTCTCTTTATTTATTTATTTATTTATTTATTTATCTATCTATCTATTTATTTATTTATTTGGTGTCAACTTTTCTCACAGCCTGATAGGAAGACACAAATATTTCTTTAGAATAGCTTCATTTTTTGGCAGACCAGTTACAATAATTCAAAGATCAACAGACCATGGAGAGTCAAACCCCAAGATATGTAACTGTATTTCACAACTTCTGCACTTAATGCTCAGGGAAAACAATGGAAGAAGGAGTGGAAAGATTGTGAGAGGTGGTGACCAGGAAGTCTGCTTTGAAATTGTATCTCCTTGAAATGATAGGGAAGTTACACCCATGACACTCCAAAATTATGGCTTCTAAGCAAGATCTGAACAATGATAATATCAGTAGACATGCTAACATGGGAGAAAGAAATATCATAGGTTCCTACCCGTAAACCAAGAACTACAGGCAACCAATGACTGCTGAGAGAAGGAGAGTAAAACACTCCAAAAAATTAGCCTCTTAATTCATGAAACAATACAAAATGGTCAGCCTTAAAATTATATACATATAGTTCACACTAAAAGGTCTGAACAGTTTATGTTTATGTATTTGTGTATATATGTGTACATGTACATACACATGTGCATGTGTGTAGTGTAGTTTAATGTGGTGTAACAATAATAATAAAAAAGAGGCTATCAATTTGAGAGGGAATGAGGGGGCTATAAGAAAGTCTGAAGGAAGGGTCATGGAGGAGTGAAGAGAGAAAGAGGAAAGGGAAGTAATGTAATTATATTATAATTAAAAATTTAGTAAGAAAGTAGATGGAAATCTTTGCAGGAGACAAGATAGTATAAAAAAATCATTCCCTGTCCATGATATGAGGCCATGAGATGTACGCTTTCAGTCTCTTTATAACTTTTAAACTTATGCTTCCACCATTAAGACATGTTTCAAATTTTCACTAGCCAAATGTTTCAAAAGAAAACTTTTTTGTAACATTCTATATAATACAGCCATTCATATGTTTAGAACTGTAAAAAAAATAACACAACTTTGAACACCACTGCCATGGGTACAATATCACTAAATTTGAACTTTGAATTTCATCACTGCTATTGAGTGAGTTAAAGGATTCTGGACTGTTTTTTAACCTCTCAAACCCCAAGTTATGTAAATTATAAAATGAATATAAAACATGTATGTCATTAGGTATTTGTGATGATTATGTGAAAGAGCTAATATAAAAATATTACTGCAAGCACATTGTTATCTGTCTACCAAAATCCATTCTTCACTTCCTCTTAAGCCTATTACAAAACCACATTTCTGAATTCTTTATGGCTAGTTGAAATTGCATAAAGAATATGCTTTCAATGTCTATAAACATTTTCTAACTATGATTCTTATCCTACACTTCAGTATGAAGAGACACTATGACCATGAGTCAATTTTGACCATTAGAATTTAGACAATGTACCTGAAACCACTATAGTTTCCATTTCCTTCCTTCTGAGTGGACCCAGGATATAGGATACCTTTGTGCTTTATCCACACTTCTGGCACAATTTGAGTTTCTGGAGGGTCCAAAAATGACAGATGTGTTTCTATAATCTAGGTCACCCAAGAGTCTACTTTCCACCCCTCCCCATGACTTTCCATAAGTAGATTTTTTTTAGTTTAAACTTGCTTCCTTGTAAAAATATCTGTATCCAAATACTGTAGCTATTACCTTAACTAAAAATCTAAGGTGTGATTTAACTACTTATAGGTATTAAAAACATAGATATTGTTCATTAATTTACTTTTCATCTTAGGATTCCTTGGAGGGAAATATTTAGACTTCACCATTCCTCCCTTCCTCTGAAAGAATTATTACAGAGTCCGATGAATGAAACATTTGGAAGCAGTTCTTTCTTGAAGGATAGAGTACTTGAAATTAAATCATAATTCATTTGAAGCTCCTATTGGTACTACATTTCTTTCTTTCTCATACCTGGCTTTTACCATTACTATTCTTAAACTATAGACTGTGTAGAGGCTAGAATTATATATTTTTATGATTTTTGTTATGATTATAGTGTTGTGCTTGAAGCAAAAATGTGTCATGATAGAACATTATAATTTCTTCTTTGAAATCCAATCAAACTTAAATAAATTTGAAATTCCAAATGATAGATGAACTGCTTATATATGAGTAAAAATGGCAGTCGTTTTCTGTTCAAATTGAGGGGATAGTAAAAGTGCTCAGGAAAGCTGAGGCACTTATAAAAATTATTATTTGTGATTTAATCTTCATTCTTCTTGAGAATTATTTTTTAAGATATTACAAAATTTTATATATGTGTAATTGTATGAGGTTCTTATTAATAATGTACTTTTTGCATTAAAAATATATAAAAATGACTGTACAGTTTATGACTATTATATACTTTATACGATATTAGAAATTTGTACTCCAATCGGAGCTGAAGGAAAATAAATGCTGAAAGGAAATATCCTTTCTTGCAGTTTCTACAACAGTAATTCCAATCCAAGATAAAAAGCAGTGCGAAGTAGTGCAACCATAACCACTTTATGTGTTTCTAAGGACTTGAAATGTATAATTAACATAGATGAGCTGTGGGATATGGTGACTGATTTAATAGGTTAATAAAGAGTCTCTATGGAGCCCAGATGGATACATAGATCTCACTATGTAACTTGAAAAATTTTTGAATTTTAGGAAATCCTTCTCTTTTAGCCTCCCAAGCCCATGTTTCTGCACATACCCAACTGGTAATTGATTTGTAAACTTTAGATTACATAGTTCATAAATAATCTCATACTATCAAGCTAGTGCATATCTATTTTATCTAGGCAGATTCCATCTTCTTAGCTCTTTGTATAAGAAAGTTTACTCTAGTAGCAATCTGAGAACCAATTCTAGCTTTAATATTTTCCAATGTATATATCATCACCAAAGTCAGTTTTCTTAAGCACTAACTTTCTCCAACTTTAGAACAGTGAAAAAATTGTAATCAATCCCTTGTAAAAGAAAATGTATGTAAACCTTAATACCATACCTGAAAGTAAGTGACTGCTTAAATAGTTAATTGAAGCAATAAGTGATCAAAGTACAAGGACCATGGGAAGATGAGCAACAGCATTTCCCAGGAATATGCTAAAAATGGAAACTCTTGGCTCACTTCAGATCAGCTAAAACAGAAATCATTGATGTGGACAATAAACCTTTAACCACTGCATTCTGCAAACCCATTAACATTTCTTTACTTCCGTTTTCTAATGTGTAATATAGTCTTGTAGTTAATCCTTTTTTTTTAAAAAAAAAAAGAGTGCCTGTTTTTCTAGTAATGAAGTCAGATATTACATAACTGTAGTCCACACAGGTATATGGAACAGATTTTACTCCTACTTTGCTATGGGATCACTTCACAGCACTAAGATAATTTGTGTCACAATCACCTTGACATTAGTATATATGATCTGGTGAACCTGACTCAGGTCAATGAAAGTAATGTCCATTGTTGTTGATATCTTGAGGAAGAGAGCTTCTCTCATTAATGAAGTTATAAAAAGAAGGTTATACAGCTGAAATCAACACAAAACCACACTGTTTAATAATGGAGCATAAGTAGAGAACGTTTGGATTAAAAGATGGAGAGAAAGCAAGTCATGATAACATTAAATGAATTTTTAAGCACAGTCATGCTTGAAAATCTACCTCTGGATTTTACTGTTAAGAAAAAAGTATGTATTTCTTATGACTACTTGAACATGTCTTCTTATTTAAAAATATCAGTTTTATTTTAAATAATATAAGTCTTTTATAATAAACAATTTCATGAAATTTTTGCAGGGGTTAACCATAATTCTATAAGATCTAATCCAAAACATCCATTATTGTATTGAATGTTGACATCTCAAAAGAGAAAAATCTCTAAGAATAAATATTAAAAAATAATCTTGAAAACTTATTTTGAATAAATTTATTTATATCTTAAAGAGGGATTTGATAGATAAATATCAGCACAATAGACTTCTTAGACTCTTACACAAAATAGTCAACAATAAAACACATATTTTTGTAGAAGTGACACTGAGGCCCATCAACAAGAGTTACAGGGGTGGAATAGTTATAAAAAGTAAGATATACATGAATTAGATCACATAATGAGAACCACAACACACCATTGTGATTAGTAGCATATGCACCCAACTTCATAACTGTCATCTTCTGAAGTGTCATAATAGTCTAACACTTTTGATTTTAATGTAACACTGTCATATCCAATTACCATATCGGCAGTCACTCAAAACCTGAGATCTAACAAAACTTTCTATCACAAATGTAGATATATGAAGAGGGAATCTTGTTGTTTATTGGGAAATCTTCATATTTTTGTGTGTATAATACTGAAATACAAAGTCAATATTACAATCTTATACTTTACCAAAGTCAAATTTGTAAATCTACATTTAACAAATAAGACCTCAATAAACTCTTAACACAAGTTTTTTCTCTCACTGACAATGATGTGAACATGAAAAAAGTGTTAACACACAAACTTGTGAAAAATAATACTGGCAACTTGAAGTTATAAGGAAAGAATAAAAATAAAAGTTAAAATAAAAAGAAAAAATGCAAATTAAAAAGAAAAATGAGAAATCATATTGTATGTAAAACTGTAGAGACAGGCTCTAAGAACTGGTCAGTTTACATGATTAAGAATTGCATTTTAAAGAGTTGTGTCATGATGACTAATTTCTTTAAGGGATAATTAATTGTCCTTGAATAACACATTCACAGCATATTCCATGAGGTGTTTCACATTTTGGAGTTCTTTTATGATTTTGGCACCATTCCGAAAACATTATTTACTGAATTTTGTTATTTATGTGCTATGTTTCTGTGTTGCTTAGATTGCATAGAATTCTATTTCACATGTACTAAACACGAACCATGATTTTGTGTTTTGATCTTGTCAATATGATTGGATTGAGGTACATGAAAGCTTAGTACAGCGTACCCTGGAGTGTGCATTTGAAGGCATTTTCAGTGATAACGGATATGTAGAGCATTAACAGCAAGGGAGCGACCTACACTGAATGTAGGTAGCACTGATACAATAGTCTGAGAGGCCTAATTAAATAGAAATGGAAAACAAAAAGTAAAAGTTAGCCTGCGAGCACCTGCCAATATTTTCCTCACCACTACAGACTCTACCTTCATCATGCTTTCACTCCAGTGACCCTCGAGGGAACTTCCAGACTATCAGCATCAGACTGGGACTGTGTTACTGAGTTCATGTTTCTTACTCACTGACATGCTGTGACCAAGGTAACTCTTAAAAAAGAAAGCATTTAATTGGGGACTTGTTTATAGTTTCAGTGCCCTAATCCATTATTATCATGGAAGGGAGCATGGTGGTTACCAGGAACAGTGCTGGAGAAGTAGATGAGAGCTACATCCTGATCTGCAAGCCAAGAAAGCCCGAAGCAAGTATGGGTTTTTGAAGCCTCACAGCTTACCCCTAGAAATTTCCAACAAGGCCATACCTACTTCAGCAAGGCCACACCTTCTAATGTGTATAATCCCTTCAAGTAGCTCTGCTCCCTGGTGACTAAACATTCAAATTGAGCCTATAGGGGCCACTGCAATTAAAATCACCATACTATGTGCTAAAACATTCAGCTCATGGACTAGAAAACTACTGTGCTCTCTGGTTCCCAAGTGTGTTGAGAGTCATTATCGTATTAACCACATACCAATCATGAAGCTAATCTCGTGAATCCTCTTTATAATCACACACACACACACACACACACACACACATATGGATATGTGTGTGTGTGTGCATATATATTCTGTCAGTTCATCTACCCTAAAGAATGCAGACTAATACATACAGCACAAATTTGGTTACAATTGTGCAGAACAGCAACACCATAGTGTAGTGTCTTCTAATTCTGTAGTTCCAAAACAGTTAGTTACTCTGTTGTCTTCTTCCGGCAAATATATCTTTAATTCTGGAAATCTCATCAAGTAGAAAGAATAGTGATGAGGTTCATCCTACATAATTTGTAAACTGTAGTTTTTATCATTGATATATTTTGTGGAACTTTTTTTTTTAAATTAAACTTCTAACCTCTCTGACATAGCCTAGATTTTCTTTTACAAAATTTGTGTTTGGGAAATTTTATCTTACAGGATATAAATATCTGGGACATATAAAAATATTAGTTATTTGAGAATGTCTTTCATTATTAAAATCATCTTTATTAATCAAATGAGTCTATAGCAAATAAATGTGCAACAGATGAATAACTTTTATGGATAAGGAACAATTAAGTATTCTTGGAAGTCCATACTCAGCAATATCCACTGAAGGTGTTTTCTAAAATTCTCTGCCTTCTCTAGCCAAAGATTTGAGATTTAGTCATGCCTAGGCTTATCATAAACAGCTGAGTTAAAAATTTAATTTAACTTGAAGATCAACAATTTGTAAAACTTCAGAAGGGAAGGGATGAGGACAAAGTAAATTATTATTACTACTCTCATTACTAGAAAAGGTCTTTGTAGAGGGCGAGCTTGAGTTCACTGATGCTTGAAAAACTGCACACCAACCAGAGTTTGATGTTAGTCCTTAAATGTACTCCCTAGGGACGATGCTTACCACTGAACTAAACTGCACACCAAACAGAGTTTGATGTTATTCCTTAAATGTACTCACTAGGGACAATGCTTACTGCTGAACTAAAAATAAAGTTTGTTAGTTCTGGAGACATTTATTACCAATAGAGAGTATTTACTTTGGAAGACTCTCCAGTATGAAGTTAGAATGACCAACTCCTAATTTTCAGGGGGCCTATTTCCTATGCACATCCCTTCAAGGACAGGACTGTTTTCTTATCGCATAGATTTAGTTTTCAATTTCCTCTGACTGAGTCTTGACTTTCAAACACCTCTTTAAACTCTCTCTACAGTTTTCTCGGGTTGGAAGTGAGGCAGTCTGAATATTTCTTTTTTTTTTTTTTTGGAAAGTTTCTAGCCATCTTTCAGGCTCTAAACAGCTTACTGAACCCCCCTGTAACTAGGCAGACAGCCCAATCATGTTATAAATGACTTGTGGGTGCTGAGCTCTCTTCCTATGAGCTCATATATTCCTTAACTTGGGACTGAAATAAGGAGAAAATAAAAAACATACAAACAAATAAGAAAAAAAAACACACCTTATAGAACAGAAGTCCAGGCAGGAACAACAAATCTAAATGGATTTGTCCTAAAGTAGAAAAACTAAAACCAGATTATTCTGTCAGGAAAATGCATAGATGATAATAGCAAGAGAAGACAAATCTGAAACCATCATTTAAGAAAAAGCCAAGGAGCAGTGTAAAAAGTAGGTCAAACACAAAATGGAAGAGAAATGCTGGGATGTTTATAGTAGCAAATGTTTACAGTAGTATGGAGACAGTACTTTAAGATCTAGGAGATGAGGTACAAGGAGCCAGGACCTGGGACTCTTAACACAAGCCCCATAAGTATATCTAGCTCATTACTCTTAACTGGCAATTATGGAGAACCTGAATATTTGGCTTCCTATGAAAGGTCATTGCCAGTTGGGTATACAGAGAAAGTTCTATTCTCCTCTTGATTAAACTGCATATTAAGCTTTTAAGTCTAAAGTGTGGGAAACTATACCCAAATTCTAAACCAAGTAGGAATTCTATGGGATTCATTCCAAGGAAGCAAAATGCAGTTCTGACATGTCTGAGCACATATGGTTCTCATTTTTGTTAAAAGTCCTATCCACCAAGGAAAATTATGAATAGTTTCTGGAAACATTCCCAGAAGCCAACCGTCTTCTAAAGCATGCAGGGAAGTACTGATCTCTGATGCTTTCCAGGTCCCACAATGAAATGGGTTAAGAATATGGGTTCAGGAACTAACAAGCTTCCATTTCAATCTCATTTTTTCCAGAAAATAGTAGTGGAAAGATTTTATAAGATTTCTGATCTTTGAATGCCTCTGTTTCTGAACAGTGATACTAGTAGTAATACACTCATCATAAGATTATCATGAGAAGTTAGCTAACAAACATATACACATTTCCTACAATGCACCCTAGCAAACAGTAAGGATCTTACTTGACATTCTTATTCTCATGTATACACTTAGATGCCCTATTCTGCCTTCTATTCATATCAGTTCAAAGGCAATGAAGAACATAGTTTAAAAACTACTGAATACAAATTAACCAAATCCCACTTGCTAATGGTGGATGAACTGCTATCTATTTGTCTGCGCTCATGGCTTCAGTAATGTAACCTTCAGTATTTCAGGTTAATCTTGTTGGACATTAGGAGACAGATATTGAACAGAACAAGATTCATTATACATGGTGTCATCATCACTTGTGTTGCTGCTGTGCAGTGGTAGTGGCTTCAGACTGAAGACAATTATTGTAGAGCATGAAATGCTTTTGTCAAAAAATAGCTGGAAACACAAATAATGACAATTCTCAGATGACTACATAATCACTCCCCTCCCAAAAACCATGGCTCATTGATAAGGAGCATCCATATTAACTGAGTGCCAATTATGTTGCATCAATATGCCAGATTCTAAGCACTGAACTTAAAAAAAAAGTAAACACATTCTCAGCCTTTCTGGTTTTTACCTCCTATGTCCCTGCAACACATCTGTGGCTTTTAATGCTAGGGTTGGGTGGTTGTAGGTTCAACAATGTTTCTTCTACACGTGCTTTGGACATTATAAATACATTCTTTATAGTAAAACTATTTTTTCTTATTAAAATGCATAATATTTTGAGTATGTTTTTCTCTCCTCAGATCTTTCCTACTCCCATACTCACCCAATTTTATGTTCAATGTCTATCAATCTATCTATTATCTATCCATCTACCTGTCTGTCTGTCTACCAGTGGTTTAGCATCTACCTATCTCTCATCTAAAACCAGGAAATATATTCAAATGCCCATCTCTTCCAATGTACAACAGGACCGTTAATTGTTCGACCTAATATTCACACTACCATATCTTCCTATTCCTTCAATAATTCTGTCATCCATCCTGCTATATTTTTCTTATAGGATGGCTGGCTCAAGGGTTGGTTTTAAAACTCCATTAACAGACAGAGGAAACTATTCTGTCAAAGGAACAGTATTTAAAAGCAAAAGAAGCAGGAAACAATGGCATAGAATAATACGGTGATTGAATCAGGGTCAGTAGCCCAATCCCTCTGACTTGCTATGAGAATGAGGGACTTGAGAACATTTGCTTCGAAAGCACAAGATATTTGAGGACTGTGGTTGCTCAAGGAAAATGTGGAAGATGTCTGAGTAAATATCAATCTGTCATCACCAATACTGGAAGAAATATCTTATTTTTGTGACTTTCCAAAGGCTTACAATTCCTAAAACTTTTTGTACAAATATAAACTCCTAGAATATTTCAGTATTTTGCCCCAAAATGTTATCTTCTAAAATGTATTCAGTTTCAGACAACCATACTTAGTGAGAAAAAAATGCCCAGATTTACTGTGTTAATGGAGTGTTTGCACTCATCAGTGGCAAGGAACAACATGTTATCTTTGCTAAAATCATGGTTTATAGTGGTCTTAACAAAATACAAGCTCATAGCCCTCTAAAGTCACTCTCAGGTACTGAGAGCTGAAGTACCAGTGCTGCCACAGCTAACAATACAAATACTCTGTTGGATTGGAGGAGAAAGCTTCTGATGACTTAAGAACTGTGGATTCGGGTATTCTGTATGAGCTCAATAAGAAGGTCGCCTGGGTGTTAAGCAGCACTGGGCGAGATAAAGTTCTGAAAGAGGCTATCCTTTAGATATAGAGCCCCACTCTGGGTTCAACACCACACTGTGGAATACCCTGTCATACACAGTTGTCAAATGAATGATGGAAAACAGATGACTTGATGGTTTAATTATAAAGTTTATAGTTCTGAACCTTAAAGCAAATACCTATGATAGAACCTGTGTTAAAACCACAGACTACACGGGGTCACCCAGGTGACAATGGCAGAAGAGCTAGCATATGGCACAAGGGGGGATATTTATGTCTTTGTTTGTCCAACATGGTATGCTTTCCCTTTTCCTTTCCTTGAAGATTTCCTTGTTTGAATAGAGGCTAACATAATTTCAGTGTATACATTCGTGACCCTTTCTCATGTGTAGAAGTCAACCGTTACATAGCCTTTTCTCATTCAGCATTTAGGTTAAATATTTCCAAACATTGGACTTGACCCATAGTAAGTGATAAGAGTTTTCAAAGTTGTATATAGCTTGCTATTCAGGCTAAAAAGAAGGAGTAAGTTTTGACTTGTTTGGAGAAAGCCAGAATCACAAACTGAAGACCAATCATATCCACTAACTAGAGGAGCCTAACTTAAATACAGGTGCAAAACCAGGCTTTGTCTCTACCTTTGGAAGATCTTAAACTCCTTGTCAAACTTGACTTTGTGTCCTTCAAATTATAGCAGTATTGCAGAATGGGAACTAGACAATGGGAAGAAGACAGGACATGTTTGCTTCTCCAGAAATAAGGGTTAAAGCCTTTAAAGTCTTGTGCTCGGAAGCCTTCACCTAATGTCCCAACTTCTGTCCTGCTTTAATTCTTGAGGCTTCCTGCTGATAGTGTGGCCTTTAGTTTCTAAATTCACTAATTCTAATCTGTTGAGTAATTTTTTATATTTTGCCTGTCAGCATCTCTTTTAAAAGTAGGGGTAAAAATACTATGTCAATATTAGATACTTTTAGTTAAGAGAAAACATAGGAAAGCTATTAGAACTATATTAATAAATTTAAAAATCCATGAACATTTCTACCATGGCATTACAGGCTGTAGGTGCTTAAATTCATCAAACTCTAAGTGCCCCCTAGCATCTTAATCTTCCACGGGCTGTCTTCAACTCTCTAAGATATTGTATGTACATTTATCTTGTGGTCTTTAATTCTGCTATAAAACCAGGCTTGCTTCACATTCCTCTTAAGCACTGCTTCAAAATCGTTTCAACATATGTCTGGAATGTCCAGTTCCTGGCATGTATTTATTGTACCCCATCTGCTATCTCTTAACTGATGTAAACCTTCTCAAAGTACATAGCTCATTTCTTCCATGAAAAAATACATCTCATGTATATTACAAAATTATAGTTCATATTTTATAAGATCTGTGCTTTGTCAAGAAAATAGCATGATCTTAATATTAGATATATCTGTTTATTCATAAAACAGCAATAAAATTCAGGCATTCTGTTGGGCCTAAGAATGCAAAGATGAAAAAAAGATCTATACTCTAAAAAAATCCAAAGTTCCATGGAGGAAGACACATAAATACTCATTTGTATTCTGATGTAGTAAGAGGTAATAAATCTATGAGAACAAAGAGAAGGGACAAGTTAATGGAGCAAGTGGGGAAATCTTTATGGTAGAGGAGCCACTGACTGGGGGCCTGAAGACCAATTAGGATTTTGCCAGATGAAGATTATAGAAAAGGGGAAAATTCTGTGTGAGCAAAATAACATGAATGATCAACATGTATGAAAAATAGCTTGGTGTCCTTGAAAAGCATGAATACTTGGGGTTAATTTAGTGTAGCATCCTTAGGTCATAGGGTTCTAAGAATAGGTTTTAGATAAAATTTTCCCTGGCTTCTGGTGTTCTGGGTAATAATGAAATACTGAATGAATCTAAGCCACATACCCTTTGACCTAGAAGCAGTACAGAAAAATGATGAATACAGATCAGTAGTAGACCGGAAGATCTATTGTACAGCTGTGGCAGATGAAGAAAGTGATGCATTAAACATGACAGAATGAAGCTGCTAGCTGGCTGTGCACCAAGCAAGTGGATTATAGGATTACATTTCATTTTGCTTGCACAGTGTTAGTTCATTTAACTGTTCTTAAAAATTCTAATTACTTTCCATGTGATTATATTGCTCTGAAAATATGACCTCTACAATATCCTTAAAAATAAGAAACTTGTTCTATACCAACAGTCGTATATGACATTTGCACCCTCATGGCCACCACAGTATCCATGGCTATCTCCTCTTTCTGAAAAACTAGAGTATGCATAGTGTTTCTGGTACCATTAGACATGTGTATCAGCTGGAAGATCTCTAGAAATGGACAGTCCAGTGTTTTGCATAGTTCTCCCTGCTGCAAACTACAGCACTTCCTCCGTTCTCCTATTTCTATGGTCATCTTTGAATTCATTTATCATTTACTAATTTATTTTAATTGTGTGTGTGTATATATAAGTGCATGTGTGTGTGTATGTGCGTGCTTGTGTGTGTGCATGCGTGTGTGTGTGTGTGTGTGTGTGTGTGTGTGTGTGTGTGTATCAGAAAGGGTTTAGAATCCACTGGAGCTGTAGTTACAAGTGGCTGTGGTCTGTACCAGTGTGGATACTAGAAAGTAAATTCACTTCCTTGGAAAAAGTAGCAATACTGATGCCCAAGAATTAAGTGGAACTTGATCCTAGGCTAAAGTAACCTTATACTGAATCTAAACAATTCTCCTTTAAAATTTTACTACCATTTTCTATTTTCTAGAAAATTGTTTTATAGAAAATTACATTTCACAAGCCAGCCACAGAGATGGGCAATATGGAGGAGATCAAAGGCTCAAAAGTGGCGTCTATCCCTCACAGAAAGTTATAACTTGATTAGGATGCATTTATAACCTAAGCCAGCCTTCCTATTCTTTGTGAATCCTGCCATCGGAGACACTTGATCATGCTTTCTAGTGCTGGGAGATAGCATTCCGTTTAGAGAATTGAAACAGTTGTCCCTATCAGTAGTACCCGAGGTCTATACTAATTTTTGTAGTTCCCCTAGGGTTGATTCAACTGGAGAGCAGCATCTAATCTGTCTTGCCTTATCCTGTTTCATCTGGACTTCACCTATTCATCACAGAACATCACTGTGTGAGAAAATGGCATTCCTTTATATCCATGGGAAATGTAAACAGTGACTAGGCAGTTTGTTCCTATGAACAGTTGCTAAATTATAAACCAGGCACTATGATGCATTCCATAATCCTAGCAGTTGTTAGGTGGATGCAGTAGGATCAGAAGTTCAAGGTCATCCTTGACTATCTAGGCAGTTCTGAAATATAACCTCCTTCTCACCTCAAAGGAGAATCTACTCCATGTATTAGAAGAAAGCTCTAATGGTAGGTAGCACTCCTTAGGTTCTAGGTAATGTTCAAAGAGGAGCCTTCTACAAATAGAAGCCTTTGCTTCATTTTACATATGTGTCATCCTTAAATATCTTTCATGTCATACTTTGGGTTACAGTTTGAAAAATTCAAAGAGAAACAGGAAGCTACAAGTCTGGCTACTTAGGCAGATGGGAAATTTAAATAGCAAAAATATTATCCAACTGACATAATCATGATTTTTCTGATAAGAGACAACACAGGGGACTTAAAGACAGATCGGGACTTAAAGGTGGTTATGACCCTGCACTACCTACTTAAGTAGGCAAGTTCTTTGTTATGGTTAGGCCTAATGGCTGGTTTGTTGTTGATGGTATTTATTTTCTTTTCTGTTTTTAATTTTCTTATGGGAATGTAGCCTAATTCAAAGGCAATCTTAGTAACAAACATTAGCAGAGACTTTCTCACCAACTCCAAACTTTAATTGTGATATATAACTTTCATTCCTATAGTGTCTAATAAGCTGGTTAATATACTATTTATCTTTCAATACTATTGCTACCATTTACCTTTAGTTAAACTTAGCTTCATGCAACATAATATTTGCTAAGAAAACTTACTAGTAAACACTTTAAAGCATCAATTATATTACTTCAAGTTTCTCCTACATTAGTTCTATGTCTGCCTGACCTGCATGAGACCCATCTCCAGGAAAATAAAGGGGGTTAGGGGTGGGAGACATCTATAGTTTAAAGCACAATCTGTACAATCTAGCATAAAAGGAGATGGTTGAATGGAAGAGAAGATTAAAGAAATGATAGCATTTTTGTTATGTTGATGAAACTCCTAAATCACAGGTCTAAGAAACAGCTCTTCCAAGTTTCAGTAGAAAGATATATATAATACATCACACACACACACACACACACACACACACATATATACATACATACATACATATATACACACATGAATGCACTCACATACATATGCATACATATGTATGTGCACACATGCACAAACCAGAGAATATTATAGTCATATTTTAAGTCAGTGATATATGTACTATGTAGATAGCTTTAATGGTAAAGTTCTTGACAAAATAACATAGAGACCTGACCTTAGAAGATTAAACAATATGACTATTAAACACTTTTTTTCTTGGTGTTCTACAAATTAATATATCTTTTGTCACTGTAAATACTCTCACCAGCAATAAGAACAAATTAGAGCAATAAACATATACAGTGATCTAATAGGAAAAGTGATAATCTCTTAAAATGCCACAGGGTAGCATTTAATTTTCATTTAAAAGGCAGTTAGTATGAGTATAAATAACTTAATTAAATATTGATTACTTTAAAGGCTGAATTGTGATTTAAGATCTATGAACTGTAGAGTAAATCTTGATAATTTGAAGTAAACTAAAAATGACATTAGCAACTTAATTGTAATTTCATTTTATGGTTACTAAATGTTACTAAACAGTTCAATAATTATGGTGAAGAATTCGGTTGTTATGGTAACACAACGACAAAAATTTTTCCATGTCTAGTTATAGAACTTGTCCATTTCCCAGAGACTGAAGCTTTTGTAAGATGTTGTTCCTTTGTGTGTTTTATCATCAGGTTGCTCTCAACTCCCTGCAGAGCACAATTTTAAGGAGAGTCATTCCATGCCTCCTTGACAATATGTTGCACCGTGCTTGCCAGTATTCTCAGAAGCACGCAGTAGTAAATGATTTAACAGTGGAGATCTTACACCTGCTTAGGCTGAAGAAGTCTTTAAAACTCCCATGTTTTATTTTAATGTTTGCTTGCGAACTACATAGTCAACGGACTCATCTTTCTTTTCTTACTTCTTAGGATAGTATTATCAAAGCACCAATTAAATCCAAATAAAACTCATTCTGCCTGTCACTTTAAGTATCTGCTTAAATAATAAATGTCTCTTAGAGGGAGGCTTCCTGCATTTTAGGACAAACATAAAATTTGCCATTTGCTAAATGGTAACATTCCATGAATTTCTGTAATAAACTTCCAACTTGTCTGTTGTAACTTTCTATCTCACTGCCCTCCCACCACACACACACACACACACACACACACACACACACACACACACACACACACACACTTCTGTTTGATAAAGGAAAACACTGGAAATGCTTGTTAGAGCTATTCAGTAAAAAGTGACACTAGGGAGTTCATTTTCTAAGTACGTGAAGCAATGGGAGGGGATGGGGAGGGGGTATCCTCTTTTCCTCTCAGCCTGTTGACCAGTATGTTGAGAGGCAAAAGGCAGTAAGCAGTGCCAGCAAGCTTTGTATGTGACCCATGAGCATGAATGGAGATAGACCTTCAGGCTCTACTTTATTCTAGAGTATAAGGAATATATAGGATTGGGGAGCCTGGGGGCAAACCGTAATTTACATTAAGTAGTGCACTTCTATCATAAGGCTCCTAGCACATTCTTAGCTAGCATATGCGCAGCAAGGGAGCCTCTAAGCTTGATCTGTGCCTGGTTCAAGCTAAAGATAAGCCAGGCATCTGGTTTAGAGACATCTTTCAGATAAGGTCAGTCCTTCAGGACCAGTGACATTCGCCAGATAAGGCAGGTTGAGGCAGCAAGTTCTGCTAGAGGGAGGAAGCCTTAGGTTTCTGAGCTATTTAGATAAGCTGACTCCAACAGGTCATGGGGAGACTGTAACCTCTACAGTCAGCAAAAATCGTCCAGCATCTCCCCGGTTTATTTTATAATGGAGAGGTGTCATCAATAGCCTGGAGGAACCTGTTACCTGTGTCAGTGGATTTAGGGGCTGGTAATGAACCATTACCTGATTGATGGTAATTTTAGCAATGGTAGTGATCTGTAACCAGAGGAATTGGATAAGATAGGGGGCAAGCATCAAAATAAAACAAAGCACAATCAGAGGACTGATAAAGGGCAGGAGCCAAACAAATGAATAAATTAAAACCATACATAAAAATAGAAACATCAAGGGTTATGGAACTAGTTAATTTGCTCTATGGGCTAGGAGTTTTGAGAGCAAGCCTTTGTGGAGTTTTTTGTTGTTGTTCTTTTTGTTTTTGAGAACCTTCATATTAGTTTGCCATGGGCAGGGGGTAGAGATGCTGCGCTCATCTTCAGGTGTGTCAAGGACAATTTGGATTTTTAAACACACTGCAGGGCGAGATATAAATTACAGTGGAGCCAAAGACAAAGTTACTTCTAGCTGAACAAACACAATGAAAACCTACTGAGCAGGACAATCAGGTACTGAGTTAAGGTAAACACTGGACACTAAAAGTGACAGATTGTGATTAAACTAACTTAAAAGACTTTTGTTCAAACTGAATTCTATGAAAACAAAGAGAAAAGTTAGAAGTTGGACCTGACTGAGCCGGAATTCAGAAGGATCTAGCTTATTTAGTCAAAAGAAGTCTTACCATGCTCATTTGTTTACCTTCATATAAGTCAACACTGGTTTTTGTATTCTTTGGAGTCCCCTGAGAAACCCAACTTTACTGATGCCTGAGGATAGATAGATGGAACATTTATTCCCATCAAAAACACAGGGTATCAAAGACAGACAGTAGCAATAGTCTATAACTGTTGGAGCCCACAAGACTCTACAGTAAATGAACAGTTGACAGATTCATAAAGGCAGACCCACAAGTGTACAACTTATGGGGCACCTGTTTTGCCCAGCTTCGGGAACACTTGTCTCTTGGGAAAGTCGCTGTCATTTCTTTGTGAAGCCATGATTCTTTCCTTTGAAATGGGATTCATTTCCAGAACACTTCATCAGTGTAACCTCTGCTTGGGGCAACAGAATGACCTTGCTCCTTTCCCCAACACCCCAGGGGAAGGAGCAAGGTTATAAAGAGGCCTTAGAGAGGTAACATTCACTCTTTTTCTGACAGTCAAACTTACGCAGAGTCAATTCCAGGAGACTGCCTCCTGTGGAAGCAAGGACAGGCACTAAGCAGGAAGGCTGCATGCCCCACCTTTGCTAACAAATAAATCTTGGTGTCCCCAAAGCTCTTTATCACAAAAGAGATTAGATGAGAAGGCTGAGTGACTCCAGGATTCAGGGTGTTTGTAACTTCAACTAATGGTTTAGAATGTCAGGTATTTCCCCTTGAATGCTGGCTTTTTCCTGGATCAGGTCACCTGCTTCGAGTACTGCTCTGTCAGGTTCTACCTTCCCTTTTTTGTGATTTTGATAATCATATTATCATTGTCTTTGACTGGAATTTTCCAACCAAGTCGTAAAAACTAGAAACCTCATGGAGGTGACCCCTTACTCTTCTTCTACTTTTCCCCCTTATTCTCCTTCTTTCTTCTCTTTCTCCTTACTCTTCCCCTTATTATTATTATTCTCTTCTCCCCTTCACTTCATTTTTGCCCCTTGCATGAAAAATAAAGAAGATGCAGAGGTAACATGCCTAAGTTAATGTTTTTACCCTCAGAACCTCACCTGTCATAGACAGCCAATTCTGAGCCCTGAGTGGGTACAGAAGCTGGTACTGAAGGCCCCCGGTATATAATGTTTTGGGGGTCTCTTAGACAACTCTTACCAACAAATCAAAACAGGTATGACTCGTACTACTTGATCTTTGTTTGCTTGTTTTATTTTGGTGGGCGTGTTGCTTTTGACTCTTTGAGTGAATATTGTCAGCCCAAATGAGATAACGGCTCTAGCTAAGATTTGTAGGTAGAAAGCTAGTAGTATTGAAAGACCTGGATAAATCCAGATCCCCCTAGCAGGAAAAATAGAGCCAAAAATCTAAGCAGGGAGAGAAGAATCAGAAACCTAGGATTAGCTGGTTCAGTGACTGTTTCAGGAACTAGCTGAAGATAGAGTTAGAATGTAATCTTGAGAATAATCTTGAGAAACAGGAAGTTGCCCCCTTGTGATTATCACTGGATTTTTGGAATTTTCTATGACCCTCCCTACCCCTTTTGGATTACTGGGCTGTGGTTTCTTCCTTTAAAAACTCCTTCTCCCAGCTACTCGGGGTCGAACTCTTCCCCTGTGTGGGTTATGAGTCCCGGCCCCAGTGCACTGGTTCTCGTCTTGTCAATTAAACCTCGTGTGATTGCAGCAAGGATGGTCTCTCATAAGTTACTGGGGGGGTGGTCGTGTTATCCTGAGACTTGAGTGAGAGTCTTCCCACACTGGAGATCTTTCAGTATGATTCCTTAGGAGTTTTTCCATAAGATACCCTAACTGTTATTTTGTCCTCCTTGTTTCTTCTTACATATTTATCTCCCTCCCTCGTCCAAGTTAGTCTCATCCATTTTCCCTGTTTCTTGCATCAGATCAATACTAAATGAGTATAATTCCTTAGGTAAATGTAGATCTCATCCGTCATGAAAAAATAGGATTTCTATAGGAATAATCAAAGGCCCCTCTCAAGGAGTTTTTAAAGATAGGACGGTGACCAAACCACCATAAATAGTTATCTCCCTCCAATTTCCATGGTTCCTTTGGAGCACAATTTCCCCAAGGTAATGGTAAGTACAATCTGAAGGATTGTGACGTCTTCCAACATAAGGGAGCTGGTCTCGGAGGAGTTGGAAGTCCAGAAACATTTCTTTTAAAATTTATTGGGTAAAAGATATCTCTCAATCCAAAACAGGGATGCCCAGAAGAATTAGAAGAAAAGTCTCCCAGAGAATAATTACTATGGAGCACACATGGTCCAGAAAGGGAGACACTAGGCATTGCTGAAATATCACTAATCCTCCGGAAGCAGAGGGCATGGGATATATCAAATGTTAAATTACCCAATGAAGATCTTTCTAATACTGTATTTGCTGCAGGAACCCCCAAGGAATAATTGGTGGAATATAAGGATGGAAAAACAGAACTTATTTTACTTACTGGCATCAGTATGGGTGGATTCTTCACCAGTGCCCATCTCAGGCCTCCCTCACTGTTCTTCACTTGAATCCATATTATCAGGGCCAGTAAGGCCTGGCTCCACTGGCCGAACATTCAGCTCCAGCACCCAGATGGGTTTTTTGGTTCCTGGAGGGAAGACACAAATGGCTCCCCTCACCCTAGCCAACATGGGTGTGGGTAATTGTTATTGTCCCATGATACTATCCTTCCATTTAACCCAACCCAGAGACTGGGAAGGTTTGTGCCAATGTCTTTCCATTGCTGATAGACCTTGTTTATCTACTGTTAAAAAATTTAAAATGTATAAAATTGTAGATAATTGGGTATTTGGGGAGGTAATATACTTCCCCTCCTTTATTTTACAAAAAAAAAAAACTGTTTAAGGGTAGCATGTGTATGCTCCACTATGGCCTGTCCTGTGGGATTATGTGGAATTCCAAAGGTATGTATAATTTGATGTTCTTGGCAAAATTTTGCAAACCGTTGACTGGTATAAGCCAGTTCGTTGTCTGTTTTGAGAAAGTCTGGGGTGCCCAAATAGGCAAAAGCCTGTAGACAATGGGCAATAATGTCCTTAATATTTTCTCCTGAATGTAGGGAGGCATAAATTACCTTGGAATAAGTGTCTACAGAGACATGTAAAAATTTAAGTCTGCCAACTTGAGACAAATGGGTAACATCCATCTGCCAAAGGTGGTTAGGATGGAGGCCTCGAGGATTAACACCTTCGTTGGGGGCATTATGAAATGGAGCACAAGCTGGACATTGCGATGTGATTTGAGTTGCTTCGGCTAGAGAACAGCCAGAGTGAAACTTTAGAGAAGAGGCATTTAAACGATACTTTTCATGAAGATGATGGGCTCATTGTTCCTCAGAAAGGAACAATGCCATTGGGTGGGTGAGGGAATCTGCAAGCTTATTTCCCTCTGCCAAGGGCCCTGGCAGATCAGTATGGGCCCAAACATGGCCAACAAAGGCAAGGAACACTCTTAGGCATATAAGACTTTGCAACTGAACCAAAAGGTGGAAAATCTGAGAGGTAGGTAATATGTATGGTGAGGTTTCCAATGGTCCTACAATTCTTGCCACATATCAGTATACAAATTGAAGGGTTGCTCCTTGAAAAGAGAAAAGGCCATAAGGCAGGCCGTGAGTTCTGCAGCTTGGGCAGAAATTGGGCCTAGGGGCTGTTTTTCTTTAATTGAATCATAGACCACCACTGCATAGACCTTGGAAGAACCGTCAGTGAACACTGAGGGCACTCCCTTAAGGGGGGATGTTTTAATAATTCTTGGAAAGATAACAGAATGATTCTTAAAAAATGAAATTAAACGGGAATCAGGATAATGATTATCAAAAATGGCTCCAGTGGTTGCGATGAACAAGGTCCATCCATCTTGAACCCTCTGTAGCCTTGTTATTTCCTCTTTTTGATAAGGGATTAGAAATTTATTTGGGATCCTGCCAAAAACTTGTAAACTAAAATCATACGCCTTCCATAGAAGCTGTAGCACCATTTCATAATATGGGGTCACCACCTTCTTAGGGGAAGAGGGTAAATGTAGCCAATAAATAGGTCCCCCTTGCCAAAAAATGCCAGTATGTGAAAATTGTGAAGAAAAGACCAGGAAATAAAAAGGGTGGGCATAATCAAGGTGGCAGACATGTGCTTACTCAAGAGCATTAAGCAAGGCATCTAGGGCTTCTTTTGCTGCTGGAGTCATGATCCTGGGGGAGGCAGGGCAAGGGTCCCCAGGCAGCATGTCATAAAGGGGCTTAAGAGATCCCATAGAGATGGAAAGGGAGGAACGGATCCACTGAACATCTTCCAATAATTTCTGCCAGTCTTGGAGGGTCAGCAAATGGGAGCAATCCAGCTGCAGACTCTGAGGGTGAAGCCTAATAGATTGGATTTCAAAGCCCAGATAAGCACCTTCTCTGGGGCCAAGATGGACCCATGTCCCTCCAGAAGGGTCTGTAACTCTGCAAGCATTAGTAAACTTTCCTCTTTTGTTGGTGCTGCCAGAAGTATATCATCCATATAATGGACAATATGGAAGGAGGAAAACTTACGCCTAAGTGGATCCAAACAAGCAGCAACATACATCTGACAAATTGAAGGACTGGCAGCCATGCCCCAGGGGAGGAAAACCCACTGATAGCACAGGGCGGGCTCTTGAAAATTAATGGAGGGAAGGCTTAAAGCAAAGTGAGGGCTATCCTGAATATGCAGGGGTATAGAGAAAAAACAATCCTTAAGGTCTATAATGACCAAGTGCCATTTTTGGGGAATTGCCACCAGGGAGGGCAAGCCCTGTTGAAGGGGTCCCATAGGTTGCATGGTGGCATTAATGGCACGCAGGTCCTGTAACAGTCGCCACTTGCCAGAGGACTTTCTAATAACAAAGATGGGAGTATTCCACGAAGAGGTAGAGGGGATGAGATGTCCAGCCTGCAGTTCTTCAACTAACTCATGGGCCACCTGAAGCTTCTCTCTAGACAAAGGCCACTGTTCTACCCACACTGGAGTGTTGTCAAGCCATTTAATTGGTATGGGCATTGGCGGCGCAACAGTGACCCTCATCAAAAATGCCCCAAGCCTCTTCTATCCTTGGGGGCACGGGTATCAGTTGGGAGGTCCGCTACTGTGCACGTAAAGCCTTGCTCTGACTTTCTGAGGCCTTTGCCCTGAGTCCATTCCATCTTTTGCATTATTCTGGTGGTTTTCTGGGCTGATGAGGAGCCCTGTGTGGTGAGAATGACCCCCATGTCTTCCAAAATGTCCCAACCCCACAAATTAACTGGGAGTCCTGGGAGGACATATGGTTGGAAATAGCCTGTTTGTCCCTCTGGATTCTGCCATTTTAGAATTTTTGCACTTTTTTGGGGTATTGCCTGGCCAATCCCCTGGAGGGTGGTGGTCCCCACCTGCTTAGGCCATGTTTTAGGCCAATGTTTTTCAGCCAGAACATAGACATCTGCCCCCGTATCCAAAATTTCCTATAAATGATGTATCCTCTACCTTGAAGGTGAGTTGAGGGCATTTATTCAAGGTGGCTACCCAAAACGCAGATGTCCCAGTTTCCCCTAAGCATTGCCTTTCCCGTTTCTCTTTTAACACCGGAGTGTCAAACGGGACCACTGGTATGAGGATTAATTGGGCGATTCGGTCCCCAGCTGGCACTACTGCCACTCCCCTCTCCACAGAGGCCATAATCCTAATTTCCCTTTCCGAGTCAGGATTCATCAGTTCGGGATGTATACGGATACCCCTGAGGAGCACATTAGCGCGTCCCAACAGTAGGCCCATAGTACCTGGAGGTGGGGGTCTCCTCACCCCTATAGACAGGGCCTGTATTCCCATTTCAGGTGTCAAAACTGTTCAACTTGTGGGACTGAGGTCCAGTCCTGCATTCCCTGGGGTTCCCCGGATGAGGTCTGAGATGTGAAGAGCTTGTTCTAGGGGACGAAATGAATCCTGCCACTCCCTGGAAGGGAGGTCATAGCCACATAAGAACTGGCTTTGGGGACCTGAGGCTGGGCCCTCTTCCAGTTTCCCTGATTGGTAGGAGGAGGAAGAGGCTGTCCCTCCACATCTGTCTTAGAGCGACAATCATTGGCCCAATGGTATCCTCGCTTGCAGCAGGGGTGCAGTCTCAGGCAGTGAAGTTAGCTATTTAAATTTTGGGGGCACTCTTGGTGAAAATGTCCAGTTTGGCCACAACCAAAGCAAGTCTTTGGTCCCTTGGTGGCACCATTATTGCCCCCCTGTTAGGGGCCCTAGTGCAGTGTCCAAGACCTGCCCCTGAATAAAATTCCCATCGATGTCTCGACATATCCGGATATAGTCATTAAGACTCTTCTTCTGGTGGGGATGGAGGGCTTCCTTGCAGAACCTGTTGGCATTCTTGTGGGCCATTTGTTTCACCATTGGCATAGAATTTCCTGCTGATCCAAAAAGTCACTCTGCTACTTGTATGAGTCGATCTATAAAATCTGAAAATGGTTCGGAAGGTCCCTGAAGGATTTTTGACAGGTGATCTCCTCTGCCAGTTAGAGGGAGGGCTCTCCAGGCCCCGATGGCTGCAGTTGCAACCTGGGCATATACTGCCAGATCGTACTGAATTTGTTGCTGAATGGTCCCAAAAGCACCTGTCCCTGTCTGCGTTTCTTGGGAGTTGCCTATGCAGCACATTCTGAGTGGCAATCTGGGTACATCTATCCTGAAACTCTCCTCTCCGTATAAGAAAGTCTCCCCCACTAAGTGCAGATCGGCAGAGCTGCTGCCAATCACTTGGGGGTGAGATTAACAGCCCGAAAAGACTCCATAAGAGATAACGTAAATGGGGCTTGGGTGCCACAAAGGCTGACAGCTTCCTTTAAGTATTTTAAGTCCTTAAAGGCCAGAGGTTCATGACGATGAAAAACCTGCCCTGGATTGTTGGGATCTGGAATTTTCCATCACTGGGTAGCACTTAACACCTCCGTGGGGAGCCTCCTCTGAGCTCAACCAAATAATAGGGGCCAGAGAGGTCCTGACTGCATCAGAAAGAGGATAGGGAGGGGACTTGTCCTTCTCCCCAGAGGTCCCTTTTGTCTTTTCTTTTAAACGGGCCCTGCATAATTCCCGCTGCAGTGCAGTGATTTCTCCCTCTAAAGTTTTTTCTTCTGAGCCTGTTGATTCCCCCAAGCTCTCTTCAAAATCAGACAAAGAGGGATAGAGGCGTGTTTGCACCGAAGAATTTTGCTTGCGACGAGCCCCTAAGTTCTGAGAGGAAACTCTGTCCCGGGACTCATTTCCCTCCCCCCTATCTGGAGATTTTTTCTTTTTAGTCTTCCTCTCCTCTACCTTACCGGGCCTCCCCTTAGGCTGAGCGAGTGGTTCGGCCTCTGTGTCGGAGGCAATATCAGAACAGAGGGAAGCGTTAGTCTCACTATCTTGAATCTCAGATAACACCTCTTTTGTTGCTTCCAAAGCCTGCTTAATCCAGACTTTCTCTGTAAGCAAAGCAGTCTCCAAAGGGAGAACGTGGCGATTGGCAGGAATTCAGGCCACTCCTTTCTCAAATATTTTTGAAGATCCCTGCGAACCTGTTCCCATTCAGAAATATTGAGGGCTCCACTGGTGACGAACCAGGGACTCCACCTTTCTATAGTTTTAAGAAAGTCTTCTAATGTCTTAGTTTTTACAGCTGTTCCCTGCTCTTTCAACAATCTCTTTAACTGAAACTTTAACTCTGATTTACCCAGGATATTTCCCATTTCTTAATTATCTCTTAATCCCCAATGCATTCTGGCTGGACTACAGGACGACTCAGTCCACTAACCTCTCTTTCTGATCTTGGTGGGACCTCCAAATACCGCGCCAGTGTGGGCCGGAACCAAGAATCTCGGTGGAGGGTGTCCAGGTTGAATGAATTCACAGAGCATGAGGTTGAGGTGGAACAGCTTTTTTATTGCTCTGCTGGGGCTAGCTTTTATACCATGGTACCAAATGGGGAGGGGGCTGTGAAGGGACTGTAACCTGACCTCAGCAGGGATCAAGGAATGGTCACCATGCACTCAAAATTCCTTTCCCAAATCCAGGAGCAGAGGGAATTTATTATGTTTTCTTTGCAGATAAGCACCTCAAATGGGGGCAGGGATATGTAACTCAGGGCTGCAGTTCCCACATGTAAGTAAGCTAATATAGACAAAACTCCTAAAATTGTTTTGTTTTCTTTCAGTAAATGATATCAAACCCAGTGGTCACTGTTGCCATAACTGTGAATCAGAAATTTACAATGACTGGAAATGCTAGGTGGTTTGTTTCATAAAATATGAGGAAATATCTGCTTATTCAAACATGTGCAGAATTAGCAACAGTTATAAGTTCAAAACAAGTCTGTAAAAGCATTTTCATGTCAAAGGTTGTTTATCACAAATGAAACATTTTTTTCTCTTTCCCTCCTCTTCTCCATCTCCAGATGAAATCTTCAAAATGTCAATTGTACCTTGTTCAGTTCTAGATCACAGGTTTTATTTACATTTCAAAATTGTCCAGTACAGGGCTGAAGAACTGGACCAGCAGGTAAAGGGGTTGATATGAAGGCATGGGGATCTGAGTTAAGATTTCTACCATCTCCAGGCAGTTGTGCCATACACCTTCAATTCGAACACATGGGAGGCAGAGGAAGATGGATCTCTTTGAGTTTGTGATCAGTCTGGTCTACAGAGCTAGTTGCAGGGCAGCTGTCTTGAAATAAAAATAATAATAATAATTAAAAAATATTTCTAGCACTAAGATAAGTACTGAATTGGAGTGGTTGAAAGAAGAGGCTAAAATCATTGAACAATAAAGTCAGACTAGAAGCATGCAAATCTCCCAAGACGAACTTCTTGGAGAGGGAGATTATGCTGATATTCAAAGGCAATCTCTATATGATGACCATGTCCTAGATTTACCTTTGAATGTACAGGACAGAATTGAAGAAGAAGGAAAGAAAATTGTGCCATTTAGTAAAGTTATACAATGCCCCCCCCAAAAAAAAGCCTTCGTGGATTTCTTACAAAGACTGACTTTGGGAGTAAATATAATATCAAATTCAGAAGCTAGGCAAAGAATAATTGAATCTTTGACTTTTGAAAATGTCAATTCTCTGTGTAAAAGGATAATTAGGCTTTTAAAGGCAAGGTCAGCACCTTTGGAGGGATGGATCTGAGATACAATCAATATTGAATATGATGAGCATAATGATGCAGGGATAGGAGAGGTGATTTCTAGAGGTTTGAAGAAAAATGGAAATGTCAAGTGTTTCAATTGTGGTAAGCATGGTCACCAAAAAGGAGATTGTAAAAACAGAGCATTCCCAGCAATAATTTTTTTCTAAGCATAATTTAAACAGAACATCCCTGCCCTCTGGATTACACAAAAGGTATAGCAAAGGCAAGCATTGGACCAATGAATGTAGGTTAACAAGGAGTAGTTCAAGGTAAAATTTTGCCATTGGGAAATTCCTCGAGGGGCCTCTCACAGGCTCTTATGACAAATTCAGATAAGTCATATCTTGTAACCATGGAGAAAATTCTTTCCCAGAGCAATTAAAAAATCTAATGCTTATAATAAGAAACCATACTGCTCTGGATTATAGAAAAGTTATAGAGGAGAGAACAAAAAATTTCAAGAGAAATCATAAATCAAATATTTTGGCAAACTTCTATAAATGAACAAGGACCAAACTTAAAAATATGAATAAATATCATTGTCATTGAAAACCTTTTAGACATAGGTGCAGTGGTCCCAATAATTGCACCATAAACTTGGCATCCAATTTGGCCCCTTCAAGAGGTAAATGTTTGACTTTTAGGGATTGGAACATTATCTCAAGTAAAACAAAGCACAAAATGTGTACAATGTATAGGGCCAGAAGTTCAAAAGGGCAAAATGAAGCCATATGTGGCTAACATAGCAATGAATTTATGAGGACATGATTTCTTACAGTAATGAAATACTCAGATTAATATTCCACTAATCTCAGAAACAAACTTTACACCAATGCATGTTTCTAGAAAAAATACTAGAAGGTATTATAGTCAGTCTTTAAGTTGTATAGGTATTAAGAATTATAGGTCAATAGTCATCCATGTTTGTCATACTTATAGTTAGACTAATCATGTTCTTTAGATATATAGAGATTGTATTACGCATATATAGGTAATCTTTAACCGCTTCAAAGAGCTTTATAATATGGAATTTAAATAACTTAGGGTTCTGCTGATGTGAGACACGATTGCTCCTGGCAGCACCAATCTATTCCTGAGAGAATGTTGAGCACCAAAGACACTCTACTTGAAACTTGTTTACTTCTTGGCAAAAACTGGCCTTTGAGCATTGACCACTGACAAAATGCACAATGTCCAGATAGAATAAGCAGGATATGCTCTAGAGAGTCTTATAGCTAGTGGTTCCCCACCCACTGGGTCATGGCCTTTTATTCTATACAAGCTGATTTAGAGCATATGTCCAGCCTCTCTGCTTTGGTTGCAAATTTCTAGCACTTGGAAGTAATTATTTGGATTAATAAGAAAATGCATATTAATAATTACCTTTCAAATTGTCATATTAGATATGTTTTCAAGGTCAAACAGAGATATTTTAGATAGACAGGTCATCTTAAAAACTTCAGAGATCTACAGAATATGGCATTTAAGATGTTTTAATACCATAGGTTCATTTCTTTTTTTTTTTTTTGACAATGAGACATTGCTGCTCCTGGCAACACCAAACTCTGTCATATTATGGACACTGAAGAAATTCCACATTTAGTTTATTTTCTTTGTCGCAAAATTTATCCAGTAGGTATTAAAAGTGATCTTGCCACCATTTTTTCCTTTGGAGTACCTGTGTCCCATATCTCTTTCTCTAGAACTTATTCTTCCTTCTACTGCATTGTTCCTTTTTAATTTCCTGGTTCCACCTACAAATGGAACTTCATAAATTTAAAAAGTTATGTGCTACAAAAGAAATATACAACTGAGTGATGAGAAAACTCACGCTCACATGTGAAAAAGAATTTTTGATAGCTATGCATCTTACACATGCATAATATCCAGAATATACAGGTAACCAAAAAAAACCCATAGACTTTAGAAAACAATTGATACAATTTAAAAAAGGACCAAGAATATGAACAGAGTTCCCAAAGAACAATGAAAAATTACTAAGATAGGTTTTTAAAATGTTCAGCATTCCTAGGAAATTAGAGAACTGCAAATCAAAACAACTTTTGTATTTCATTTCACTCTAGTCAGAAAGGCTAAGACCAAGATGCAACTAGCAACAAATTTTAGTGAGGATGTGGGAAAACGCAGTGCCCTCATTCACTGTTAGTCTAATAAAAAACTAGAGTGACCACTTTGGAAGTTTGTGTGGAGAATTTTTTTAAAAGCTTCAAGTATATCTTTTAAGCCATTTTACTATAGACAAATATATTACTCATTGGTCATTGTCCAAAGGACTCCTTACCCTGCTGCACAAATACTTGCTCATCCTCATAAGCTGTCTATCTACTCACAATAGTTAGAAATGGAAACAACTAAAGTGTATTGCAGCTAATGAATGAGCAATGAAACTATGTTAAATATTAATAAAAGAATACTATGAAGCTATAAAGTAAAATGATACCACGAGGTAACTTTTGCCCAGAAAAACATGTTCCCTCATCTTTGTGCTTTTCATGTTTGAAACTTTAGATATGAGTATAAAAAGTCATTTATGTGACATCTCTATCAAGTTAACCTACGCTGCTCTGGGGTAAAGGCTCTTCCTTGCACTGAAGTCTGAGGAACCCCCAGTCAAGTGTGAGGGCACTATAACCTGAGACATGATCTGACACATCTCTTTAGCAGAGAAGAACTTTATTGTGACATATGGAGTAAATATTTTATAAACTATAGAGTACAGTTAGACTCCTTGCTCCTTGGAAGAAACAAGAGCTGTGACAAGTGTGTAGAGCTAGTCTGTGGGAAACCTGAGCCATCAGTCAGTTTGTAATTAATATCAAGTCTCAGAGTGGTTATTCATGAACTGACAGGTAGAGGAGTAGCCTCCAGTTACAAATGGAGACAACATAGTTCATGCACATTCACATAAAGCCACAAAAAGCTTTTTTTAAAAAAAAATAAAAGAGGACTTCTTTATAATCACAAAAATCTGGAGTCAAGTGCAGCTTCTTGGTAGCTGCATCTTTTCAGATAGGTTCTGTTTTCTAGTGGCAAGCAGATGTGCAGCTCCTTTAAGAGATTTCTTCCTGGTTCTTGTTTGCAGCATGAAGAGCTTTTTCAAGAGGTCCTGCTATGGAGCACTTGAATGGGGTCTAAGGGCAGCATGCTGCAAGTTACTTGGTCCTGTCTTGGTACAAGGAGAACAGTATACTTAAAACTCAAGAGAGATTTTGTAAAAGGGAGAAAAAATATTGTTATAGTTAGAAGACCTAGATAGAAGATCTAAACATCTGCTGTGACATAGTATATTCTTTATAAAAGGACAGTGATACTCTGTGTATGACATTTCAACATGATTTCCGAATTAATATTGACATAATAACAAAATCAATTAGCATTGCAATGTGGGTGGAGGGAATTTTTGTAACATGATCAGGGCCTGTTTGTGTTTTCTGCCCTGCCCAGTTCCCACAGCTGTTTAGCCCCAATGAAAATCACACAGAGATCTCTATAAGTTATAAAGCTGATTGGCCCATTAGCTCTTGCTACTTATTTGTTCTTGTAGCTTATATTAACCCATTATTCTGATCTATGTTAGCCATGTGGCTCAGTACCTTTTTCAGTGGGGCAGATCACATCCTGCTGCTTCGGTGATCTGGGCAAGAGTGGGAGGAATCAACTTCCTCCTTCCCAGAATTCTTCTGTTGTCATTGCATCATTTCTACTTCCTGTCTGGTTTTCCCACCTATACTTCCTGCCTGGCCAATCGGCGTTTTCTTTGAAACATGATTGACAGATTACAGACAATTCTCCTGCACCAATTTTATAAGACGCTACTCCCAAAATGAAGAGCTATAAGGAATCTATGGCCATGGAGAGAGAAAGAATCAGTCTTATACATGGAAGAGCCGATAAGAAGTTATCCAATCCCAAGTGGTCAGTCAGAAGCATATGTATATATAAGCAATGCTATATATACTCAGTAAGGGATGTGTTTGTGTGTGTGTGTAACAATAATCACTAAAGAAAAAGAGATGATGAATTTGTGGAGGAGGCAGGAGTTGGAGAAGAGGTTGATGGTGGACCTCATGTAAAGTATTCTCATGAATAAAACTCTTTAAAAATATAAATTAAAAAAAATTAAATAGAATTACATTATGACATCACTATTCCACTGCTGTGAAATATTTGTATATACACAAAGGATTCAAAGTCCACTTTGGGGAGGGAATACTTGCATATCCATCCAAAAAGACAATAACTAAATAAACTGACCTCTGTGAAATATTTAGCCCATAAAAGTCAAATCAATAAAATTAAAATGAAATTTTCAAACATATCTTTCATGATAGTATAAAAATACCAATCTGGAAAAGGTTTGTGGAAGACACTCATAATGGATTAGAAGCCCCAATATTTTAAACATTCTAGTTCTTACTCAAGTTAATCTAAATAATTAATGTGTGTATGGATCTTGTATTTCCATCTTATTCTGTTGCCATTGGTAATCCTTTTTTGGAAATACTAGACATTCTTGATTTATTCCTAGGTTAATCTTAATAGTACAGGCTCCTCTTCACTACGTTATTATCCTCAACAATTACTGCCTCTCTTGTAACGTATACAATGGTTATCATATTTAGCTTTATTTTGTTCTTCTCTGGTCCAAACTACATTTTGTATTTATTCCTGGCTCACTTGTTATCTTTCTCTATAGGTCTGCATAAATATTATCAGTAATAACCCTGAGACAGCTTCAAATTTATGCTGTCTTTAAATTACCCCCAACAAAGAAATGTGTACATATTCTTTATAATTTATGTTCAGGCAAGTTCTCAGGTCATGAACAAAAGAGAGCAGATTGTTTATTATACTATCACAGGATTAGTCGCTAGCCTAGTTGAGGCTAAAATATTTCCTGCCCTCTGAAGCTTTTCAACTCAACTCTCCAAAGTCAACGTATTAGCACGACAGTCTTCCAGAATTCGTTTCTTTTTTTTTAAATTTATTTATTATGTATATAGTATTCTGGGCACCAGAACTCAGATCTCATTAAAATGGGTGTGAGCAATAATGTGGTTGCTGGGAATTGAACTCAGGACCTCCAGAACAGCAGTCAGTTCTCTTAACCTCTGAGTCATCTCTCCAGTCTATGTCTTCCAGAATTCTAGTGGAAAAGACTGCTAATCTCTGTTTACACCATTCAACCACTTTTCTAACAAGTGCTTGAGACTTCTACATTCCTCCAAAAACCAATATGGCCATTTTCTTCACAGAAATAGGCCATTTCCTGTTTTTGTGCCCTTACTTCTTAAATAACAACTTATAGAAGAAAGAATTTATTTGGTTTTGTGGTTCCAGAGTGATAAGAATCTAGTATAATGGGAAATCATGGCAGCAAGCAGCAGCCATCACAGCAATGGGAGAATGTTGAGAGATCTAATTCCAAACAAAATCTCAAAGCAAGTGAGAGAAAAGTGAAAGTTGGATCCCAGCTTCCATCCAGAGGGCCTTCTGAGTGGTGAGTTGATTCGGGCCACGGCAGGGGCCCGGCGAGGGGGAGCTAGGACTTTCCCCGACCCCATAGACTCCCAGGTCAGCCTGCCCTGCTGGCTCCACCCTGCTAGCTTCCCGCCAGCCATCCCAGCTTCCATCCAGAGGGCCTTCCGAGTGGTGAGTTGATTCGGGCCACGGCAGGGGCCCCGGCGAGGGGGAGCTAGGACTTTCCCCGACCCCATAGACACCCAGGTCAGCCTGCCCTGCTGGCTCCACCCTGCTAGCTTCCTGCCAGCCATCCCAGCTTCCATCCAGAGGGCCTTCCCGAGTGGTGAGTTGATTCGGGCCACGGCAGGGGCCCCGGCGAGGGGAAGCTAGGACTTTCCCCGACCCAATAGACTCCCAGGTCAGCCTGCCCTGCTGGCTCCACCCTGCTAACTTCCCGCCAGCCATCCCAGCTTCCATCCAGAGGGCCTTCCCGAGTGGTGAGTTGATTCGGGCCACGGCAGGGGCCCCGGCGAGGGGGAGCTAGGACTTTCCCCGACCCCATAGACTCCCAGGTCAGCCTGCCCTGCTGGCTCCACCCTGCTAGCTTCCCGCCAGCCATCCCAGCTTCCATCCAGAGGGCCTTCCGAGTGGTGAGTTGATTCGGGCCACGGCAGGGGCCCGGCGAGGGGGAGCTAGGACTTTCCCCGACCCCATAGACCCCCAGGTCAGCCTGCTCTACCTGCTCCACCCTGCTAGCTTCACGCCAGCCATCCCAGCTTCCATCCAGAGGGCCTTCCGAGTGGTGAGTTGATTTGGGCCCGCGGCAGGGGCCCAGCAAGGAGGAGCTAGGACTTTCCCCGACCCCATAGATTCCCAGGTCAGCCTGCCCTGCTGGCTCCACCCTGCTAGCTTCCCGCCAGCCATCCCAGCTTCCATCCAGAGGGCCTTCCGAGTGGTGAGTTGATTCGGGCCACGGCAGGGGCCCGGCGAGGGGGAGCTAGGACTTTCCCCGACCCCATAGACTCCCAGGTCAGCCTGCCCTGCTGGCTCCACCCTGCTAGCTTCCCGCCAGCCATCCCAGCTTCCATCCAGAGGGCCTTCCCGAGTGCGAGTTGATTCGGGCCACGGCAGGGGCCCCGGCGAGGGGAAGCTAGGACTTTCCCCGACCCCATAGACTCCCAGGTCAGCCTGCCCTGCTGGCTCCACCCTGCTAGCTTCCCGCCAGCCATCCCAGCTTCCATCCAGAGGGCCTTCCGAGTGGTGAGTTGATTCGGGCCACGGCAGGGGCCCGGCGAGGGGGAGCTAGGACTTTCCCCGACCCCATAGACCCCCAGGTCAGCCTGCTCTACCTGCTCCACCCTGCTAGCTTCCCGCCAGCCATCCCAGCTTCCATCCAGAGGGCCTTCGGAGTGGTGAGTTGATTCGGGCTCGCGGCAGGGGCCCAGCGAGGAGGAGCTAGGACTTTCCCCGACCCCATAGACACCCAGGTCAGCCTGCCCTGCTGGCTCCACCCTGCTAGCTTCCTGCCAGCCATCCCAGCTTCCATCCAGAGGGCCTTCCCGAGTGGTGAGTTGATTCGGGCCACGGCAGGGGCCCCGGCGAGGGGAAGCTAGGACTTTCCCCGACCCAATAGACTCCCAGGTCAGCCTGCCCTGCTGGCTCCACCCTGCTAACTTCCCGCCAGCCATCCCAGCTTCCATCCAGAGGGCCTTCCCGAGTGGTGAGTTGATTCGGGCCACGGCAGGGGCCCCGGCGAGGGGGAGCTAGGACTTTCCCCGACCCCATAGACTCCCAGGTCAGCCTGCCCTGCTGGCTCCACCCTGCTAGCTTCCCGCCAGCCATCCCAGCTTCCATCCAGAGGGCCTTCCGAGTGGTGAGTTGATTCGGGCCACGGCAGGGGCCCGGCGAGGGGGAGCTAGGACTTTCCCCGACCCCATAGACCCCCAGGTCAGCCTGCTCTACCTGCTCCACCCTGCTAGCTTCACGCCAGCCATCCCAGCTTCCATCCAGAGGGCCTTCCGAGTGGTGAGTTGATTTGGGCCCGCGGCAGGGGCCCAGCAAGGAGGAGCTAGGACTTTCCCCGACCCCATAGATTCCCAGGTCAGCCTGCCCTGCTGGCTCCACCCTGCTAGCTTCCCGCCAGCCATCCCAGCTTCCATCCAGAGGGCCTTCCGAGTGGTGAGTTGATTCGGGCCACGGCAGGGGCCCGGCGAGGGGGAGCTAGGACTTTCCCCGACCCCATAGACTCCCAGGTCAGCCTGCCCTGCTGGCTCCACCCTGCTAGCTTCCCGCCAGCCATCCCAGCTTCCATCCAGAGGGCCTTCCCGAGTGCGAGTTGATTCGGGCCACGGCAGGGGCCCCGGCGAGGGGAAGCTAGGACTTTCCCCGACCCCATAGACTCCCAGGTCAGCCTGCCCTGCTGGCTCCACCCTGCTAGCTTCCCGCCAGCCATCCCAGCTTCCATCCAGAGGGCCTTCCGAGTGGTGAGTTGATTCGGGCCACGGCAGGGGCCCGGCGAGGGGGAGCTAGGACTTTCCCCGACCCCATAGACCCCCAGGTCAGCCTGCTCTACCTGCTCCACCCTGCTAGCTTCACGCCAGCCATCCCAGCTTCCATCCAGAGGGCCTTCGGAGTGGTGAGTTGATTCGGGCTCGCGGCAGGGGCCCAGCGAGGAGGAGCTAGGACTTTCCCCGACCCCATAGACTCCCAGGTCAGCCTGCAGTGCTGTGTCCACACTGCTAGGCTCTCCCGCCTGCCATCCCAGCTTCCATCCAGGTACAAATTTCTATATTTCTCCCCTCCCACTGAGGCCATAAAATTTCCCCAGTTCAGCTGCCTTGCACACTGGGCCTGCTCTGTAGGGGCATCCCGGAAAGAGGGAGTGCCTGTGCTTCAATACCCTGCCTGGGGAAAGGTAGGCATTCTGTCAGTGAACTCCCTGCCCAACAAGGGAACCTGACCCGATACCAGAAGTTCCAATAGAGAGCATTGGATCGAAGAGATGGGCAGACGCCAAGGCAAGACCTCCTCCAACAATCTGAAAAACAACATGAAAATATCAGATCCCAACGACCCTACAACAGAAGGATTTGAGCACTCTAACCCTGATGAAGTGGAAAAAAGTGCCATTATGAAAGCAATAGAGTCCCTTAAACAGGATATGAATAACTCCCTTAAGGAACTGGTCGAGAAGTATAACAAAAAGTTTGAAGAAATGAGTATAGAAATGGATGAGAAATATAACAAAAAGTTTGAAGAAATAAGTAAATCCGTGAGTGATACCCTGAGAAACCAAGAAAAAACAATCAAACAAGTAAAGGAAACAGTCCAAGAATTGAAAACTGAAATGGAGGCAATGAAGAAAACACAAAACGAGAACCGGCTGGATATGGAAAACCTAGGTAAACGAGCGGAGACTACAGAATCAAGCATAACCAATAGAATACAAGAGATAGAAGAACGAATCTCAGATTCTGAAGATACCATAGAGAAAATAAATGCTCTGGTCAGAGAAAACGGCAAATCCAACAAATTCTCTTCACAAAACATTCAGGAAATCTGGGACACAATAAAAAAACCAAATCTAAGAATAATAGGGATTGAAGAAGGAGAAGAACTGCAGATCAAAGGCCCAGAAAATATATTCAACAAAATTATAGAAGAAAACTTTCCCAACCTAAAGAACGATATTCCTATGAAGGTTCAAGAAGCATACAGAACACCGAATAGATTGGATCAGAAAAAAACATCCCCGCGTCATATAATAATCAAAACACAAAACATAAATATTAAAGAAAAAATTTTAAGAGCTGCAAAGGAAAAAGGTCAAGTAACTTATAAAGGTAAACCTATCAGGCTTACACCGGATTTCTCTATGGAAACCATGAAAGCCAGAAGATCCTGGATAGAGGTACTGCAGAAACTAAGAGACCATGGATGCAAACCCAGACTAATATACCCTGCCAAGCTACTGTTCACTATCAATGGAGAAAACAAAATATTCCAGGATAAAAACAAATTTAAACAATACGTAGCTACTAATCCAGCCTTACAGAGAATATTAGAAGGAAAATCACTACCGAAGGAATCCAACATTCCCAACACGGCCTACAATAACTCGAACATCTAGCGACCATTCACAAGCACAAATTAAAGAAGAAAAACACATATACTCTACTACCTAACAAAAAAAAAAATGACCGGAGTCAACAACCACTGGTCATTAATATCACTTAATATCAATGGACTCAATTCACCTATAAAGAGGCACAGACTTAGAGATTGGATACGAAAACAGGATCCAACATTCTGCTGTTTACAAGAAACACACCTCAACCACAAAGACAGACACCTACTCAGAGTAAAGGGTTGGGAAAAGGTTTTCCAAGCAAATGGACCTAAGAAACAAGCGGGCGTGGCCATTCTAATATCTAACAAAATCGACTTCAAACTAAAATCAATCAGAAGAAATGGAGATGGACATTTCATACTCATAACTGGAACAATTCATCAGGAGGAAGTCTCAATCCTGAATATCTATGCTCCTAATATAAAGGCACCCACATATGTAAAAGAAACTCTTCTAGAACTCAAGGCGGTCATCAAACCACACACACTAATAGTAGGAGACTTCAACACTCCTCTCTCACCAATGGACAGGTCAATCAGACAGAAACCAAACAGAGAATTGAGAGACCTATTGGAGGTATTGAATCAAATGGACTTAACAGACACCTATAGAACACTCCACCCAAATAGGAAAGAATATACCTTTTTCTCTGCAGCTCATGGAACCTTCTCGAAAATTGACCACATACTCGGTAACAAAGTAAACTTCCACAGATACAAAAAAATATTAGTAACTACCTGTGTCTTGTCAGATCACCATGGACTAAAATTAGAATTCAACAACAATGCTCCCCCCAGGAAGCCAACAAACTCATGGAAACTGAACAGTCAACTACTAAATCACCCCTGGGTCAAGGAAGAAATAAAGAAAGAAATTAAACTCTTCCTTGAATTTAATGAAAACAAAGACACAACATACTCAAACCTATGGGACACTATGAAAGCAGTGCTAAGAGGAAAGTTCATAGCACTAAGTGCCCAATTAAAGAAAGCAGAGAAAGCACACATTGGAGAATTAACAGCACAATTGAAAGATCTAGAAAAAAAAGAAGCTGATTCACCCAGGAGGTCTAGAAGACTGGAAATAATCAAACTGAGGGCTGAAATCAACAAAATAGAAACAGAGAAAACAATCCAAAGAATCAATGAATCAAAAAGCTGGTTCTTGGAGAAAATCAACAAGATTGACAAACCCCTAGCCATGTTAATCAAACGGCAGAGAGAGAACATGCAAATTAATAAGATCAGAAATGAAAAGGGGGACATAACCACAGACACATCGGAAATTCAGAGAATCATTAGATCTTACTATGAAAGTTTATATGCCACAAAGTTGGAAAATGTAAAAGAAATGGACATTTTTTTAGATAAGTACCATATACCAAAGTTGAACCAAGAACAGGTGAACAATCTAAATAGACCTGTTAGTCGCGAAGAATTAGAAGCTGTTATCAAAAATCTCCCTACCAAAAAAAGCCCAGGACCAGATGGTTTCAATGCAGAATTCTACCAGAACTTCCAGGAAGAGCTAATACCTATACTCCTTAACGTATTCCACAATATAGAAACAGAAGAGTCATTGCCTAACTCCTTTTATGAAGCTACAGTTACCCTAATACCAAAACCACACAAAGACATAACCAAGAAAGAGAATTACAGGCCAATCTCACTCATGAACATCGACGCGAAAATTCTCAATAAAATACTGGCAAACCGAATCCAAGAGCACATTAGAAAAATTATCCATTATGATCAAGTCGGCTTCATTCCAGAGATGCAGGGCTGGTTCAACATACGCAAATCTATCAATGTAATCCATCATATAAATAAACTGAAAGAAAAAAACCATATGATCATCTCACTAGATGCTGAAAAAGCATTTGACAAAATTCAACACCCATTTATGATAAAGGTGTTGGAGAGACTGGGGATACAAGGATCATACCTAAATATAATAAAAGCAATATACAGCAAGCCGACAGCTAACATCAAACTGAATGGAGAGAAACTCAAAGCCTTTCCACTAAAATCAGGAACGCGACAAGGCTGTCCACTCTCTCCATACCTCTTCAATATAGTGCTTGAAGTTCTAGCAATAGCAATAAGACAACATAAGGAGATCAAGGGGATTCGAATTGGAAAGGATGAAGTTAAACTTTCGTTATTTGCTGACGATATGATAGTTTACATAAGTGACCCCAAAAACTCTACCAAAGAACTCCTACAGCTGATAAACACCTTTAGTAACGTGGCAGGATACAAGATCAACTCCAAAAAATCAGTGGCCCTCCTATACACAAAGGATAAAGAAGCAGAGAGGGAAATCAGAGAAGCATCACCTTTCATGATAGCCACAAATAGCATAAAATATCTTGGGGTTACTCTAACCAAGGAAGTGAAAGACCTATTTGACAAAAACTTTAAGTCTTTGAAGAAAGAAATTGAGGAGGATACCAGAAAATGGAAAGACCTCCCCTGCTCTTGGATTGGGAGAATCAACATAGTAAAAATGGCAATTCTACCAAAAGCAATCTATAGATTCAATGCAATCCCCATCAAAATCCCATCAAACTTCTTCACAGACCTTGAGAGAACAATAATCAAGTTTATATGGCAAAACAAAAAACCCAGGATAGCCAAAACAATCTTATATAATAAAAGAACTTCTGGAGGCATTACCATCCCTGACTTCAAACTCTATTATAGAGCTACAGTATTGAAAACAGCTTGGTATTGGCATAAGAACAGAGAAGTCGACCTATGGAATCGAATAGAAGACCCAGATATTAACCCACAAACTTATGAACACCTAATTTTCGACAAGGGAGCTAAAGGTATACAATGGAAGAAGGAAAGCATCTTTAACAAATGGTGCTGGCATAACTGGATGTCAACCTGTAAAAAAATGAAAGTAGATCCATATCTATCACCATGCACAAAAATCAAGTCCAAATGGATTAAAGACATCAACATTAATCCGTCCACTTTGAACCTGATAGAAGAGAAAGTGGGAAGTAGTCTACAAGATTTAGGCACAGGAGGCCTCTTCCTAAGCAGGACCCCAGCAGCACAGACAATAAGAGAAACAATGAATAAATGGGATCTACTGAAACTGGGAAGCTTCTGTAAAGCAAAGGACACTGTCAGTAGGACAAAAAGGCTGCCTTCTGACTGGGAGAAGATCTTCACCAACCCCTCATCAGACAAAGGTCTGATCTCCAAAATATACAAAGAACTCAAGAAACTAGGCACTAAAACTCTAATTAACCCAATTAAAAAATGGGGTACTGAACTTAACAGAGAATTCACAACAGATGAACTTCGAATGGCCAGAAGACACTTAAGGTCATGCTCAACCTCCTTAGCGATCAGGGAAATGCAAATCAAAACCACTTTGAGATACCATCTTACACCTGTCAGAATAGCTAAAGTCAAAAACACCAATGATATCCTATGCTGGAGAGGATGTGGGGTGAGGGGAACACTCATCCATTGTTGGTGGGAATGCAAACTCGTGCAGCCACTGTGGAAATCAGTGTGGCGGTTTCTCAGGAAACTGGGAGTCAACCTCCCTCAGGACCCAGCAATTCCACTCTTGGGAATATACCCTAAAGATTCCCGATCATACTACAAAAGCATTTGTTCTACTATGTTCATAGCAGCACTGTTTGTAATAGCCAGAACCTGGAAACAGCCTAGGTGCCCCTCAATAGAAGAATGGTTAAAAAAGGTGTGGAACATATACACATTAGAGTTTTACTCAGCGGTAAAAAACAATGACATCTTGAATTTTGCATGCAAATGGATGGAAATAGAAAACGCTTTACTGAGTGAGGTAAGCCAGACCCAAAAAGAGGAACACGGTATGTATTCACTCATAAGTGGATTCTAACCATAATTAAAGGTCTTTGAGCATATTATTCGTGATCCTAGAGAAGCTAAATAAGAAGATGAACCTGATGAAGATTATTTAGCTATCCACCAGGAGGTAGGAAATAGACAAGAGTCCCAGGTAACCTCGGGTGCATGGGGGGGAGGGAGGGTCGATGGAAGGGGAGAAGGTTAGAGAGAAGGGAGTAGGGGAAGAAAGGGGAAAGCTTGGTGGCCTGGGATGGGGGGGGAGGGAGGAAGGATGAATATGGGATCAGGGAAGATTATATTTCAACTAAGGGACCCATTTTAGGGTTTACAGGAGACTTGATTATATATGGGATCCCAGGTCCAAGGAGAGATCCCCCAGATTGCTCTCTGGACAGAGGAGTGGGTGCCTGAATCGGCCGTGGCCCATGTCCATACTGATGTATATTTTGCTTATCACCATAGATCCTGCATCTGACGAAGGACGGCGATACAGTCGGTGACCCACATTGGAGCACCGGACTGAGCCCCCCGAGGTCCAAATGAGGAGCAGAAGGAGGAAGAACATGAAAAACGAAATCAGTACTTCGAGGGATGCTATCACCCACTGATACAAGGGAACGGATCTGATGAGAGTTTACCAAGGCCAGTTGGACTGGGACTGAAAGAGGACGTGATCTAACCAGACTCTCCGAATTTGGCCGGATTCTCTGACTGTGGCTGACCCGAAGTCTTTCTGAAAAGCCATTGACTATGACACTGGGACCTGTTTCCTCTACATATAATGGATTTTGGGGATCCAGTCTGTTTGGACACTCACCTTCCTGGACCTGGAGGGAGGGGGAAGGAACTGGAACTTCCCACAGGGCAGGAAACCCTGACTGCCCTGGGAGACGAAGAGGGAGGAGGAGGGGGAGTAGGGGGAGTGGAAGGGTGTTGGGAGGGGGGGTGGAAATGGAAACTTTTATAATTTAATAAAATTTACTAAAAAAAAAAAGTGAAAGTTGGCAAAGTTATAAACTCTCTAATTACATCCAAGAGATACATTTTCTACTACAAGTCCACAACTTCTAGTCTTTACCAACTGACAACCAAGTGTTCAAATATTTGAGCTTAGGGTGAATATTTCTCATTCAAACTACCACAGTGGCAGTCTTAATTCATGCAATATTTAGAGAAAATAACTTCATCAGATACTAAGAGCCTATAGCCCTGAATAGATAGGAATGCCTTCAACATGAATGTCCTACTAGAAGACTGAATGACAACACAATAAAAACGTAGTGAGTATAAAGTTGTTATGAAATAAACAAAGCAAATAAGCAAAAAAGGTTATACTCCTCTCTCAACATTTGGTTCTATTCAACACAGAAGAAAAAAATATAGATCACCTCTCTTGATGTTTGTAGTTGGAGTTATTTCTTCAGAGAGAACACTGGGAAAGCTGATTAACAAGAAATAATTTGGCTAGTGAAATCTTGAATTTTACTTTTGATTCTAGGATTTTTTTTCTGGTTCTTCTTAATATCAATAAACCAATATCAGAGCAACAAAATAAATATGTACTTAATATCCCTTCTAAATGTATTATTTGCAAATTCCATTCATGTATATAATAAATATTAATATTGCCAAAATCCAACGCTCTTGCTTCAAATCCCTCTGCCCCTAAAATACATCTCTCTTTCAACTTCATGTCCTCTTCTCTTCTGTTTTTATCAAATAAAACTGAGTCCAATTAGTGCTGTCAGTATGCACAAAGGTTTGTATGGAAGCATCCACTGAGGCATGGGGAACCTATCAGTGACTACCACTACTAAAAAGGAAAAATAAAAGTGGTTTTTTGTTTAATAGTAGCCATCAACTGCCAATAATGTCTCACTTAGGGGTAGGGATTTCCACGTTAATGTTGGAATTTTGAATTGGCATGATCTTGTGTAAGTTTTGTGTAGGTAACGACAGATACCGTAATTCGTGGTTGTGTAAGCCATGCCAAACCAAGAGCATGGTGGTTCAGAGCACTCTTCCTCATTCTTTAGCATCTACTTCTTTCCAACCATTGCCTGTGATGTTCCCAGAGCGTTGTGAAGGAATGGATATTGGTGTATCTAATTCTTAGCCACTGAAGCCATTTATTTTCAACACTTTAAACATTTATGGGTCTCTGGAATTAACCACTACACACTACAGTAAGAGACTTCTCTGACAAAGAGCGGTACTAATCAACAGGATAAACGAAAGGATTAAGAAGGCAGTTTGACAGCAGAAGCCTTTAGTAAAACAGCATTGACAGGTTGTCTTTTAGAGCAAATGACTTCCTTGGCCATGGGTATTAACCATGTTTGCAGTACCAGACATGAACTCCCTCATCAAATCCAATCACGAAAGGAATTGATTACCAACACCCACATAAATAATATTGCCACTATTGCAATAGGGGACAAACCTTGCCTGACAGTTTATACTGTAACGTTCAGGGTCCAGAATAAGACCTTGATATATTTTCTGTCCCAGCTACCTATGTAGAATCTTCAGACACCATGAAAGCTAGTCAGTAGGACAGAGATTATTGAAAAGTATAAAATTGATTTCTCCTGCTCCAAAACCAAACAGTGCTGAGTCTTTAGAAATAGGATTAAGTCTTCTAGTTATGTTGATCAACTAAGGGAAATAACAATATCTTGTATCATTTTGGGTGCTTTTAAGACGTTCATTATATCTTCTAAAGATTTAACCCGTTCCTAACAATAAGATTTGTTTTTATCAAATGACCACAGTTTGTGAGATCACTGTTCATACATGAGAAGTACCTCTGTTTAAATGCCTTTAATTTTATAAAAACAAGTTATTTTTCAAAATTATATGTATATGTGTGTGTATATATATATATGGACTTGTGCACATGAGTACAATATCTTAGGAGGTCATCAAATAATGTCAGATTCCTAGAGGTGGAATTACAGACAGTTATGAGTTGACTGTTGAGGCTACAAGGAACTCAAGTTCTTTATAATGGCAGCATTCACTATTTATTAATTGCTGAGTCATACTTCCAAGCCTTTACACATATATATGTGCACACACACACACATATAATATGTTTCATTTTTATTGTTTAAGAATTTCACACATGCAAATAAAACATTTTGGTCAAATCTACCCTTTTTTGTTAATCTCCAATTGCTCCCCTATCCTTCACCACTATTCCTTCCCAACTGCATGTGCTCTTTAAAAAATCCATTGTATTCACTGCCTTTGTATGTCGGGCATCTACTGAAACATTCATGGGTAGTAGGGATCACATCCCATCACTTCACTTTTAAAACTGATGAAGATGTTCAAATCAAATAATTTGCAGTTTGTGACTATATAGCCAAATCCTCTGCTTTTTGTTAGAGTGATATATGTATCTATATAAACTCATATAGAAGCTTCCATTTAAATGATGGGTCTAGTGATGAATTTCTTGGTGAGAAAAATCAACTTTTAGGAAAAAAAAATCTCAAAAATTGTGTTAATTTTTAGGAAAAGAGTTTCATCCATGTTTTATCAGCATAATAATTTCTTAAAATAAATTACAGTGGATAGTTATATTAATAGGATCAGGATAAATTAAAATGCTTTGACATAATTTCAATAATAAAATGTTTTATGTTATAGTTCTCAAATTTAAGTATATGTAGCCATTTTTAAAAGGGAATAAAGATTAACATTAAAAGTAAGCTATATTCTGACACACCTACACCCAAAATATTTAAATAGAGAATTGTTTACTTTGTTTAAATAATCCAATAATAGTACTTTTTAAATGTCTTTAGTACATATTTCAATTATCCCTATAATTCTCACTTCTATAGGTCTGGATTTCCAAATCCTGTATCACATTTGCTTTAAGCAAGTAACTCCAGATGTACACATCCCAGCACAGAAACAAAAGCCAAAAACAACATGTCTCAACCGGGAGGGTACACAGTTTTAATCCCTGGAAGCAGAGGCAGTCAGATCTCTGTGAGTTCGCGGCCAGCCTGGTCTACAAGTGCTAGTTCCACGACAGGCTTTAAAACTACAGACAAACCCTGTCTTAAAAAAATAAAATAAAATAAAAAGGAAAAAAAATGTCTCTTCCAAAACTTACTGGTTTCATAATGACCAGTGAGAAGGATCTGCAGGATGGCTAAAACTGTTTTCAAAGAAAACATGAGTATACCCTAAAGTAATAAAAAATAAACATCTGAATGAAATAAGACAGACAAAACAAGATATGAAAATAAAATTAAACCAAGTGTGCTGGCCAATTGTTTTATAATCTTGACATCAAGTAGACTCACCAGAGAAAAAGAAACCATATTGCCTCCATCAAGTTGGCCTATGGGCTTGTCCTTGGGGTCAATTTCATAACTTATTGAAGTTGGATGGGAGAAACAAAAACTTTCCATGATAAAAGCAATAACTCTGGATATTAATTATCTAAATGCATTCAATAAAAGATATACCCTAATAATTTATATTATAAAGCAGTGATGTGGGATTCCCCTCAGAAGGCTGTGAATATGTTTTATTACCATTGGTTAATAAAGAAGCTGCTTTGGCCTATGGTAGGGCAATATAGAACTAGACAGGGAAAGTAAACTGAATACAGGGAGAAAGGAGGCAGAGTCAGGGAGATGTCATGTGGCAACTGAAGGAGAAGGATGCCAGGACCTTACCCGTAAGTCAGAGCCTCATGGCAATATACAGACTAATAGAAATGGGATATATTAAGATGCAAGAGCAAGCTAGGAATACACCTGAACTATTTATCAAAGTGTTGTAATTTATATAGTTTTTGTTTGATTGTTCAGGTCTGGGTGGCCGGGAAATGAATGAACAGTCTCCATTTACAAATCAGGATTTTTCTTTATTTCAAGGTCCAAGATATCAGTCAAAATATGTAAATAAATAAATAAATGCTATCCATATGCTGACACATAGGCTTTAGGACATAAATCATGTGACCCTCTCATTTCATACCAAAAGAAGCCATTGACAAAATTCAATATCCCTTCCAGATAATAGTTATGAAGAGGCTAAAGTTAGAAAGAATATACCTATACCTAAACACCATAAAGATTATATAAGACAAACCTACAACCAACATTAAGTTAAATGGAAAAAAATTCAAAACATTTCCTCTAAGATCAGGAATTCAAAGGAGTCCTTTTCTCTCCCCTGCCACATCCCATATAGTTTTTGACCACTTAGATCAAGAAGACAAAAGAAAGTAATTAAAATGAAACAATTAGAAAAGGAAGTCAAAGTATCCATATTTACAGTTGATATGCTATGCATAAGCAATCTTAAAGATGCCATTAAAAACTTAGTTTATAAACATATCCAATAATTACCATGTTACAAACTTCACAAATAAAAAGAGTAGCCTTCCTGCATATCTTTGACAAACATGCTGTGAAAGAAACCAAGAAGAGAATTGCATCACAGCCTATATTCACCATACACACATCCACACTCAAAAAACCCACAAAAATAAACAAACAAAAAACTAAACACAAACAACCAAAAAATAAAACCAACTTGGAAATAAAAATAAACAAGAACTTGACAGTGAAAACATTAAGGCACTGATGAATGCTATTTTAAACTAGAAAATTTTATATCTTGATCATTTTTAATATATAGTAGTTTGTTAAACATAGCGCTGTCTTCATTTCAAGTGCACAGTCAGTAGCAGCCACACGCACAGTCTCACCGATGTGAGGGGTAACTGCAGAAAAAGTTCAATAGTACAGATTTTTTATGTCATTTTTTCTTTATGAGTGCAATTAGAGGAAGCCCTTGGCATTTTTTGACAACATTTTTTAACCTGTTTTCTTTCTTAGCTTGATTGTAATCTTCTTATGGGTTTACTTCTTCCAAAGTGTTTTTGAAGATGAGCAAATTATGTCTGCATATTCCATTGGCATGTATTAATACAAAAACTTAATTTGAACTCAAATTTAAATTTCTCAGAACACAGAGAAACTTTTAAGGCATTTCACTGCAATAATTTTTCACAAACCAAAACAAGTCCTTTGAAATCTTAGTTTGCAGATGGACCACTAAGAGCCATCATCCATTATCTTTTGAATTAAATTACCTTTCTGCACAAGACACATCCTTTTTCCCATAAAGAGTAATGTGGTGTTTAGAGAAACTAATACTTCACTCAATTCAAATAATGTGTTCCAATTTTTCTGTCTTCCATTAGCAGAATCAAAATGTCTTCTTGATAGATTATTCAAATTTTCTAGTTTTCCTCTGTCTTTCTAGTATTTCCCTATCTTAGTGTTCCTACTATAGTTAGGCCATTTGGGTGTCAGTATAAAAACAAAACAAAATAAGTAAAACAGAATTAAAAAAAATCAATCAAGTTCATTTAAATAAGAAGGGCTACTATTTCAGGGATACACCAAAGAGCTCTCCTCTGTCTGGAACTTAGGGTTGCCCAGTTTCCCTCGTGGTCTGCCTTTCTCTTAAGCTTTATAATCTCTCTCATTCTTCTTTCCTCCACATGGGCCTTTCCGTGATCAGCCTCCCCATTGCTAAAAACATAGTTCTTCAATTTAATGCTAATTAATCCTTGAAGTTCAGCTATGACACAGGTATATTGGAAACTGTTCTTTTTCTGTCCTACTTTCTTATATTCAACAAGTGACAAGTGAAGGAGCTAGAGTTAGCACCAGATGTTTGAGCAGTCTTCCCTAAATACGTGTTGATTTCTTCATGAGAGAGTATGAACTAAAATTGGATTTGCTCATCAGGAGAGCTTTGCTAAATTTTTGAGAGGTCCAGACATGTCTTGATAATGCTTCCATTCCTCCATTCACCTTCCATTTTCCCCTCAACAAAGCAAAACAAAACAGATAAACAAACAAACAAACAAACAAGCAAAAAACCCACCTTTGCCATCCATCAGTATTCTAGAATTATCAAAAGACTAAAGAAAGAAATAGGGCTACGTTTGAATTATATACATTAGGACATCATTGTACTCTGTATTCTACATAAACATCCACAAGAGAACATTGTCCATAGCACTGTATGATTCACTGTCAATGGTTTACCTGTTTGAGGTAGCCCCTCAGTCTAGGTAGTTTCCAGGGAAATTCTTTACCTGAAAACAATAAACCAGCTACGCATTCTCTTAGATGATTTGTTGCGTCCCTAGGTTGCACAAATAATAGGAACCAGACCTCCGAAGTCTATGAGATCTGAGACAGAAGCAACTTTATTTAAAACACCAAGGCGAACAAAGAGCTTCTAACTAATTAGAGTCACAGAGAGTTGTTTTCTCTGTGACCCTGAGAAGGGACTCTCAGTGTCTTTTTATAGTCAAAGGTTATACACCGGGCAGAGAGCACTTATTGGGCTTTAGAGTCACTCAGGAGTGTACCCCCAGAGTCAGGATTTACAACCCCTGATTATAGGGTGTTTGTTTAAGATGTTTACATAGCCTGGTCTGTTCTAACTGCCTTTTAATATTTGAGAGAATATAGGACACAGGGTCATGTAGCTTGTTTTAAGACACTATCAGACATGCAATTTTTCATATTCTTGAGCCTTTCAGCTCCGACCCAATATCCCAAGAGATGACAAGGTCAGAGACAAAGACACAGTGAATTTCCAGGGTGAGGTTAATCACATGACCAGGAGAAAAAGACTGAGCTCTGAAGTAACTGATTGCCTTTGTTCCCTTTGCCATGTAACCAGCTGTCTTGAGATAAACGTAAGGTAGTTTTCTAGAGTGAGAATCCATTGACTTTCTTAAATTGCCATTTATTTGAATAAAATATAGCATAAATACTTGATTTCTCCCTCTGTTCAGTGGTACTTGTAATAAGAGGTATTCTGAATCCTGGTATTTCTGCTAGAATAATATCAAAGTCCTCCATACCCAATTACTCCGAAGAGATGGTCATAGTCACCTCAAACCTTTTCATTTGTAAGTGTGAGGTAACCAAGATCCAAGCCAGGAAGGGAATTTAAGAAAAGTATAACAAAATAAATAACATTTAAATGAGAGCAATTTGTTACCAGTCTAACTGAAGTTCTGAAATTGAGGATCTGGGAAACCACTGTGGTCTCAATGAACATGATATAACATTCTCAGTATGCAAAGGACTCCGGGAATAGTATATTCTAACTTATGTTTAATCTGTTTGTTGAACCAGGGTACACAGCAGAGGCATATGCTTGAGTCTATCCAGCAGTAAGTGTTTTTCAGCTCAGTCAGGGCTACTCTCCAACACAGCATAGCTGCCCTTCAATCTACCATTTCAGTGTTCTTCGCTAATTCGAGGAGCAGCACAACTTTCAAACAAATGGTGCTTGTGAAAGCAGGCAGCGTGTTTCTCATTGTAGTGGCTGAAAGAGCGCTTTCTTCCTGGTTAGGGGCTTCTCTTACAATGTGCTGCTTCACAGTCGTCTTGGAGGATAACAGAGGCCCTTGCAGGCTTTCTTGAAAAGATTCTAGTGTTTTGTAAACCTAAGCAGTAGGGGCTGAAATGATCATCCCTTAGGAAATGGAGCTGCTGGTCTGTAGCATGAAATGGGATCTCCACAGTGCTTATGTCGGCCAGTGCTTTCATGCTACAGAGGTAATTGTTGCAGTATTGATTCTCCCAGGCCTCCTGCTGCAGCGCACTGCGAGCTTAATCTGCAAAACCTCAGGCTAATGCTTGACATCCTGTTTCCCGGAGAGTGGAGTATCAATTAATTCCTTGAGGAACTTGAGGCATTGTCTCTCAGAGTGCGTTGGGTACTTTTTAAAGATGTCATTCTCAAGTATTTCATTTCCACTCTCGTAAGTGAATGTATTTAGCTTCAAAGATCCGATGTCATTGTAGTTACCACACATATGATTCTTTAGCCAGGTTCTGCCTCTTCATCTTTGTCTTCACCAGTCTGACAATTGCTAGTCTCCTGTCATTTTGTTAGGAAGAAGGAAGGTCTAAGGTGGGGCAGGTGTAAAAATCTGGAATCTGGGGAAAGAGTGGAGATGGGCATGGGAAACGCCAACTGTCCTTTGCTTACTCCTGACAAGACACAGGCAGGCAAGGAAGCCAGGAGGAAGTCTTTGGCTTCCTCCTCATGATTGTTTCCAAATAGTGTGTGAATGCATGCATGTGTGTACATTTCCATGTATGTCCATATATGCGTGTGTATGATCGGTCCAGAATAAATCATTGTTTCAGAATTTATTTTTGTTTTAATTTATCATTGGTAATAAACTATTTATCTCAGCTTAGTCTGCTAAAAGACTTGCTTTGTGACACGACTTCTGTTAGTTTATTAGCTATGAATAGGTTAAAGCGATAGGGCCTTGCTCACAGACACTTGGTAAAGGAAATTTAAAGTGTCCGGGGCAAGGGCTGAAGAGGGACTCCTAAATAATTTAGAAATTATCTCCATCTGGCTGAAATGTTTTAAAAAGTGAAAATATAAAGTACAAACTCCATTTCCCAGTGACTCCCTTGACATGAAGTTTGCTTGATACCACCTTAGATAAAGAAAATAGCCCTTCTAGGTTTGCTTTTCTGATTTGTAGCACACCCAACAAGATTTATAAGTTCTATGGGATTTTATAAAGGCATGTTATTGAGAACACCATGCTACACACTGTATGGGTTTCTTTATCGAGTCTTGAGATATACCATCAGTGGTTTCTGTTCTAAGAGAAGCTGTATTTCTCCTGAGAAACTGGCGTGACAACAATGGGGACATTTTGATGTTTAGAAAATAATGTGTTTCTCTCTTTGCTGTGGATGCCTGGAACCTCAGAAGTTCAGAATTTCAAAAGTTCAACTATGCAGATCAGTTAGACAACTGCCCATCCAGCTTGATTTTTCTGTTCTTCCAATCGCTCCTTCCTATTTTATATTTAAAGCCCTTTGTAACACAATGAGGTGGTTCCTTCCATGTCACCAACAGCTGCAGTTTTAAAGCATCATTCAACCCTAGGAAAAGGAGTCCATGAAATACAAAAGCTCTTTAATTCTTACATTAGTTGGAAATTTCATTCTATCAAAAACACATTTTAAATTTATTTATTGATTTTATTGAGCTATACATTTTTCTCTGCTCCCCTCCAGCCTCCCCCAAACCTCAAAACACATTTAATACACCTTTTCCCACAAATATTTGCTCAGTCATGTTGATTGAAACTGTACTCAAAATAACTAGGAAATGGAGACATAAATATCCTTAAACTTTTAAATGGGTAATGAAAATATGGAACATATAAACTTTGAAATATTCTTAAGATATAAAAAATTAAATAATGAGATTTGTAAGGAATTGATGGATATAGAAACCATTTTAATTTGTGTAGTAACCCAGAACAGGTCCTTTATTTGGGGAGGAGGGAAGTAGGTTAGTACAGAAGGGCAAAGATTGAAGAGGGAAAATTAGGACTATAGATGTTTGATAAAGCCTCAAGGAGTCATTCTATTTAATTTATATATACAAATGTATATATTATAGAAAAGTATATAATTTATGTTTTATATATTTATGTAGAATATAAAAATATTTTATAAAATAATTTTGTATATTGTATAGATATGTGTGTCTGTGAATATAGATACAAGTACAGATATGAATATAGATATAGATTATAAAGACTTGAATAGATAAGTAACTTAAAAGAAATTATGCCACTGAGACTGATAATGCATCTCACAAGAGCCATAGCCTATCAAACAACAACAACTACAACAACAAAATTAGTATCCGGCATAAAAAATCTACATTCAAGTTGTTGGTCAAGGGAGTTCAGGTGATTCCAAAAACAATGTAGTCTACTGATGCTGCCCTTCTTTACTTCTCAGAGGTTGAAGGTAAATCTCTATTGCTGACAAAATAACGAGAGCACTTTGGAAACAAGACCCAGAGAATTAGATCTGGATTTGATGTGAATGCTACCTCCTTGAGGGTTAGCTTTTATAGTACTGAAAGTAAAGCAGACAACAGTCCTACTCAGCTATGATTCCTCTAAACTGACTTAGGAATACTATTGCTGTGATGAAACATTATAACCAAAGGGAAGTTTAGGAGGAAAGAGCTTATTTCACTCATAATTCTGTATAACAATTCTTCATCAAAAGCCATGGGGGCAGGAACTCAAGCAAGGTAGTAACCTGGGGGCAGGAACTGAGGTAGAAGGTATAATGGGGTGCTGCTACATGCTTATTCCTTATCACTTGGTCAGCCTACTTTCTTATATAAGCCAGGACTACCAACCCAGGGATGATGGCCCTTCTCCCATCAATCACTAATTAAGAAAATGCTTGTCTACAGTCAAATATTATGAAGACATTTTCTCAACTGAGAATCCCTCTTTCTTGATGACTCTGGCCTATGTCAAGTTGACATAAAATTAGCCTGCATACAAAACAATGACCACAATTACAAGATATCCCTAAATGTACAATAGTGTCATTGATATCTTCATGGTAAACAATAGCTGCCTAATTGGACTTCAGGACCATTCAGCATAAGGAAGATTATGTTTGGTCTGCAAACCTAGGCAAATATCCATTCTGGCTGAAGAAGTCATGGATCTTAGAAAAGAACTTATTGCTGCCACTTTCCTAAGCTTGTATAATTAACTACATTATTATTAGATTAGTATGGCATTGTTCGACAGCTAAGAGCACTTTGTGTTCTTTCAAACGTCCTGAGTTCAATTCTCAGTAACCACATGGTGGCTCACAATCATCTGTAACGAGATCTGGTGCCCTCTTGAGGAAGAAACTGGTCAGTCGTCCTCATCAACTTAGACCATGAAACCCAAAATGTACAAGTTCAACAGAACTGCCTTATACAGACTGCCCATGCATGCTTCAGCATTGCCAGAACATAAATTTCATTCAAATTTAATTTCTTTTTACCACTCATGAAAGAAACTTCTTTTTTTTGGTAAATAAAGACCATTGCAAATAGTTACAACTACTCAAAACACAGAAAACAGTTGTGAGTTCTACAGCACCAATTAACTTATCTACAATAAACTTTTATATTTAACGCCAAGGAAATACTGCAAAAGGGAGTTAAAGATTTTGAGGCAGAGAATCAAAATGCCTCCTGTGAGACTGCATATCTTAGATATAACAGGGAAGTTATGCCCATGAAATCTCAACAATGGCTGCCTAAATAAGAACCTAACAGTTCCACCACCAGATGACATTCCAGCATGAAGGTGTGAATTCTCATGGGATCCAGTCCCTAGACGAAAATCTACAAGCAGTTAATTGCTGTCAAGAGAGGGAAGAGAATCAGTCTGTCCTAGGTAAGAGTACCATAAAGTTCCATGATTAGCCAATACTAAGTGATCAGTGAAAGAACAAAAATAAAAAGGAACCATGTACAGAAAAAGATTCAACAAGTTGTTCTGCATATTTATTTGTGAGTGTTCATGTAAAATAATAATAAGGAAAAAGGGCATCTTTAAGAGGAAGAGGGAGTATGGGAGGGCTTGGAGAAAGAAAACATAATGAAGTATTTTCAATAATAAATAAATGAAGTGGTGGAGGCTGAGGGCACAGTTCTGATGGGAAAGTACTTGTTTAACATGTATGAAACTCTTTGATCCCTAGCAGTGTGTAGCTGACCATAGTGGTGGAAAAGTTTAATCCCAACAGTCAGAAAGCAGAAGCAGGAGGATCAGAAGCTCAACATAGTTCTCAGCTACACAGCCAGTTCAAGGAGATCCTCAAGATACATGAGGTCCTGTCTCAAAAAACTAATAAAAATAAAAATGATAGAATGTGACAATGATTTGGTGAATAAAGGCACATATTCTCTAGTGTGGCAACCTGAATTTGATTTTCTGAGACCTGTATTGCTGAAGGAAAGGACTGTCTCTACAAAATTTTCCCTGCCTTACACGAACACACACACATGCTTGCGTATATATACACACACACACACACACACACACACACACACACACAAATAATTGAATAATAAAAAAAAATTTAAGGCATTTTAAATGAGAAAATAATAAAAGTGGTAATATAATAAAGATATGTTTTCAGGTATATTAAGGGACAGAAATAAGGCTCTTTTAGATCTACTTTCTAGTTTTAGACAGCTACATGAAGCCTATATTGATGGAGAAGGATCATCTGTCTATGTGTTACTTTCATTGGTTAATAAAGAAACTGCCTTGGCCCTTTGATAGGACAGAAAATTAGGTAGGCAGAGTAAGCAGAACAGAATGCTGGGAGGAAGAAGGCAGTGAGGCAGATGCTATAGCTCTCCTCTCCAAATGGATGCAGGTTAAGATTCTTCCCGGTAAGCCACAACCTCGTGGTGAGACACAGATTAATAGAAATGGGTTGAATCAATATGTGAAAGCTAGCCAATAAGAGGTTATAACTAATGGGCCAGGCAGTGTTTAAAAGAATACAGTTTTAGTGTAATTATTTTGGGGGTAAGCTAGCCAGGATTCGGGCGGGAACACAGACCGCTGTTCCTTTTACACTATATTAGTAAATGTTTTCCATGAAAAAAAAAGCATGTGGAATGTGTCATATATAGTATGTATAAGACTGGGATTTGTTTTAAGAAATTGACTCACTCTATTATGGAAGAAGTCCAAAGCTGCAATACCATGATAACAAACTTCAAACACAGGGCCTGCTTGAGATTTATATCCAGACAGGTTACTGGAAGTTTTCTCTTCCTCTAGAAGAACAGGTACTTGGAAGGAAAATGACACCCCCCACCAATGTTGTATATTTGATTACCTGGTTCCCAGCTCATGGAATTGGCCTTGCTGGAGTGGATGTGGCCCTAGAAGGTGTGTCACTTTGGGGAGAGCTTTGAGGCTTCAAAGCTGATGCTGGGCCCAGTCTCACTCTGGCTCTCAATCATTCTTGCCTGAGAACCAAGATGTACAACACTTAGCTACTGCTCTATACCTGGCTGATTCCTGACATGATTTTAATGAATCTATAAACAAGCTGCCGATTAAATAGTTTATTTTGCGAGGCAGTGGTGGGCTATGCCTTTAATACGAGCACTTTGGAGGAAGAGAGAAGTGAATCTCTGTGAGCTCAAGGCCAATCTGGTCTACAAAGCAAGTTCTAGGATAGTCAGGACTGGTATCATAGAGAAATCCTGTCTCAACCCCCCACCGAAAGTTTCTTTTGTAAGATTGCCTTGATCATGGTATCTTTTTCACAACAACAAAGCACCACTAAAACAAAGTGATCTTTCATTTGTTTTTGTTTTGAACTATTATTTCCATGAACTAAATGTGAACTCAGCCAGTGGTTATAAGGACACAGAAAGGGTTATTTCATGTGAAAAATAAAGTAAGCAAAAGTAAAGAATCAGACATTTGGAAAAGACAGAAAAATTTGAATTGACTCCAGGTTTATTTATGGTCCCAGTGAGTTTGGACTATAGTGGGATTAGAGTACGGAGAAACTTAACAATGGCTCCGAAGAAACTAGATATGAACACCTGATATAAATATTGAATGTGGATTTGGATATAGTTAAGTTTGAGGAGAAAATTGAACTTTCCAGGGAAGCATGCAAAACGTTCTGTTCAAAGAGAATGTAAAAGCAAATGTTGATTCAGCATCAAGTAGATTTTAGTATCTAAAATAACGGAAGACAGAATAAAGTATTAAGAGAAAAGAAAACGAAAAGTAGATCAAGGGCAGAGGAGAAAGAACACCCAAGGGAACGATAAAGAAACAGGGCCAGGAGGCAGGAACAGGTCACATGGTTGAATGGTCACACTGTTGAGAAAGAAAAAAAAAATATGGAGTAAGGGTTCAACAATGCCAAACACACAAACATCAAGAATAACTGCCTGTGTGGGCCCCGGTGATACGGCGGCAGTAAGGAAGTCAGTGCAGCGTCAGTAAAGGTGCTTGTATGTAAATCATCTGTAATGAGGATGAGTGGAAGGAGAGAGAATCTTCTCATGCAATCTGAGAAGGAAGACTCACTGTGAGAGTCAGATTGGGGTGTTTAGTGGTGTGGGGTTTGAACATGTTTGTAGACTACAGGAAAAGAGCAAAATGGACTAAAGGACAAGCAGAAACTGAAGCGTGGGATCATAGACATGTGTTTATTGCAAAGGCCTGGCAAAGACAGCTGGAGGGAAATAGAACCCAGTTACTAAAGTAAGTGCCTGTGGAGTTGGGAATGCCCCCAAATGAAAAGTTTGCTGAGATTTATCCTGATTCTTTTCAAAAGAAAAGTCCCACCTTCATCCCAAGAATAAAAATGAAATAGAAGTTGGTGTGATTGATAGCAGTGGCTGAGGTTTTGGATCACAACTTCAGCGTGAGAAGCTGAATGGACAAGATATCAGTGATAACTACAATGTAATGTTTCACCAGTTGGCCTGGCACACTGGAAGGGAAGAGAAAACCCACAACTGAGAGTTCAGGGGAGAACTGCTTCCAGGGGACAGCCTCTTTAACTCTCCTTAATTTCTTTTATCTTAGGGTGGAATTACAGAAAGATCTCAAAATGTATCCATGTTGCATCCCCATAGAGCGTCACTCCCTGAGTTTTCAGATGTTTCCACTAACCTAAACTTCTCAGTTTAGTATAAAATGAGGTATAGTTTATCCTAGTAGTTAAAAAAAATAAAAAAAATCCTTTCTAAACCTACAGATCTCAAATTATTATATAAATAACAATGGTAGCAGAGCTTCTGATCAGGCATTTCCTTCCAGCAAAATACAGAAATGTAAATGCAGTTTTCTGAACACACGCATATGCATACAGGTGCATACAGCTAACACACAACAGACCTTTCATTGGAAAACTAAATACTATTCATGTTGAGTAGTTTCCATAATTGTTTTCTTTTTGTATTATTGAAAGGGGAGCAGATCTACTTCCTCTGTATTCACTGGAATGGAAATGAGTATTGGAAATAAGCAATTAAAATCCCCAAGATGATTACATTAATGATAAAGCACAATAAGTTAAAAATACCATCTGGAAGAGAGGAATCTGATACTGAGCCAGAAGGAAAATGGCCAGAAAGGTCCAGAATTCAAGGATAAGCTCCTCTACCCCTTCTCTCTCTTCAAGGTGCAGGGCTTATATACATATAGCATTAAAAAACTTCCACTGCTCTGCAGCCCTAAGTGAAGGAGCATCTGTGCTTCAGTCTCTCACAACAGGACAAGATGAGAACTACCTGCCAATTCTTCCTTGGCATTCCCTTGTACTCAGGAATTTTATGTCTTGCCCTTACTGTTAAAATTCATTAAATTAGATACAGAAGCTTTTAAATATTTTATATTTTAACCCATTTCAGTCTCATATGTGATAGATGATTATTCTAGTTTGGATCCAAAGATAACCACTGTAATACATTTGGGCCTCAAACCCTTATTACGGAAAATCTAATCAGCTAATGGTTTCAGTCATAAATTATACTTTTACCTGTCTGGCCTTGCTCTTGCCTTTCATTTAGAAATGCAAAGCTGCAGATTCTTTCCTGCCTCCCCTTCCAGAGAAGAGTTTTGTTCTGTTATATCCTGCAATCTGAACTTTTTCTTATAGTTTTAAATTTATCTTCTGTAAAAGTTACTGAAGTATTTTTCTATTTAGCTAACTTTATGAAGTATTGACTTCTATGACATAATTTACTAACATTGATTCTATTTGTTTTTGGAAAAGAGAGTTCTATGTTCTATCTCTGTGAGTAGAGCATTGTACCTCTAGAGAGCTCTCCTGTGCATGGTAAAAAGCTTACAATCATACCTCTATCCATTAGATACCAGTGGCCAAGTTGCATATGATGTAACTTCAGCTGGGAAGATAAAAGTATCTCAAGACTTTGCCAGATATCCCTACACTGTGAAATCATGCCTGATGACAAACAAGCCACGGATGTAAGTAATTTTGGGGGCAACCCGGCAATGTATCATTAAATCCTGGGAAAATATATGAAGGAAGGATTGAAAAGGAGAGGAAGGAAGAAAAAAAAAGAAAGGTCAAACTTTGACAATTTGAGTAACTACAAATTGAAGTTTGTAAAATTACCACTAGCTAGAACGTGAAGCAGAAAGGATTGACTGAGAATGCCGGAAACAACATCCTCTGTTCAGACATTTCTCAGTAATGTCAAAGATGAGCCAGTAGTAAAAGTTGTTTGCCACGTATGTTTGCTTTCACCCATGATGCTCTTATCCATTATAATGCTATTAATCTCATATTTCAGCTATCTTCACTCCATTTCCCACTTTCCATCTCTATCATCACCCTACACTCCAACTGGTAACTGTTTCTTCCCTGAATAACTGCAGCATCTTCTAACTAACCCTTGGGCATCCTGGCCCATCTTCAATTCAATCTCTGCACTGTAGCAATGCAGATCTTTTCCAAATTCAAATCCAATCAGGATTTCCTGATGATGTTTACCAATCCTATATCTTATGGTTCTTAAGACAAAAATAAAACTTCACATAACCAACAAGATTTTACATCATACAATCCTCCAGTCCTATGCTTTGACATGTCCCAAGTCCTTCACTATCCTTTTTTAAATTAAAAATATATTTTCCATACAATATGTTCTTATTACAATTTTTATTCCCCTAATTTCTCCAGATCCTCCTTCACCCAAATTCACACTAGTCTTGTTCTCAATCATTAGGAAAAAGATGCCTAGAAGAAAAAAAGATAAAATAAAACCAAACAAAGCAGAAAAAGACAAAACAATGAAATAAATGGAAAAAAGAGTCCAGAAAAAAGAACAAGAAACATACAGACGCAAAGACAGACACATTTGCACACTCGGAAATCCCATAAGAATACAAAACTGGAAATCATGAAAAAAAAAAGCCCAGAAAAAACTCATTATGACCCCAAACACTTCAAAAATATCACTAACGTTGCTTTGTGTTGGCCGTCTACTGGCAGTCATGTAGCCTGCTCGTAAGAAAACTAACTTTTCCTTTGTTAGTCATTACCATTACACTTTTCTCACATGTTTCTATTCCATTTCTTCTATATAGATTGAACATGCCTCCACTTTTCTTATTCAGCCTCAGATATCAGTTGTACCTTTGTTAAATTTCAATTAATATTTATTTCCTGGCTAAATTCTCACCATGGAAAAGCTGAAAGAATCAAATTTTCTTGTTATTCCAAAGGCCAGTATCCGAATGCCAAAATATCTTACAATCCCAGCTAATACTTGCTTCATCTTTAAATGGAAGAAAAAGATAAATGAATAAATGTTGTTACAGAGGAATACAAAAAGATATTTAGTTGGGTTACGTGTTTTCAAAATATTTTCTTTAAAATATCTTGAATCTAATTCATTACTTTATTTATTGGGGAACGTGCATGACACATAAACTGAAATCAGGAGACAGCTTGGGGGAACTGGTTCTTTCCTTACACCATGCAGACTCTGTAACAAAATCAGTCATTAGTCTAGTGGCAAGGGCTTTTACCCACAGAGACATCTTGCCTGCCCTTAAGCCATTTTCTTATTTCATAAATATACATTGCTACTCATTCAGTCTAATTACATCATGAGCAATTTATAGGCAACTAGACTTAGGGCTCTTGCCAGCAAGCAAGTCTACCTAATAGTTTGTGTTATCTCCTGAGGCCTTACTAAATGCCTAGAGGTGACTAAATAAATTCTGAAGAATGAATAAAAATGCATGCATAGATAGATTTGTGGATGGATGAATAAGCAGATTGATGGGTAGGAGGATGGGTGGATGGATGGATACTGGATAAAAATTTTTATATAATTAACTGAATTAATATGGGTTTGTCTAAATTTTCCTTTATCTTGTAGTACTAAATATACTGTTCAACTCTTCAAGATTAATCTGCTTATTGTATTTAAGTCCTTATGTTCACCTTTTTTGTTTATATCTCAGAGTGACTTCTGAACAAATTAGGAACAGGGGGCAGATGCCTGAAAACCCAGACTTAAGAAGGTATAAGCAGAAGGATCATAAGTCTTAGGACAGCCTGGGCTATGTAGTAACATCTGTCTCAAAATGAAACAGAACCAAAATGATGGGAAAGCCCAAACAAAACCTAAACAATAAGCCAGAAGAATTTATTGAAAAACTGAGTGTAGTAGACTTTTGAAGCTTGTCACAGATCATAATGTTTGGATAATACAAGTTTCATCTCTACTAACCTTTTAAAAAACAGGAAATAAAAACCAATGATAGTCCTCTGTCAAAACATTTGCCTATACAGTGAAATTTGAGCTCCACTTAAAGTGAAGCATTGTTTGAAACCTTTTTCTTGCATCTTTCTGATACACTTGCTGCTGATATTGAACTTTTAAAGAATATAGATGTGTATATATATATATATATATATATATATATATATATATATATATGATCTAGTTCTGCACTTAGCCAAATAAATCATCTTACTTAGTTCATATGGCTTTTCTGTAGTTATATGCCATGGACTGGTTCAGTGGAGCCACTCAGACCATGGGAGAAGCACGGTCTTGGTACATAGGAAGGTATGGGGTCGGCAACAACAGACAGACACAACACACAAAAGAGTGGTTGGAATCTGCTTCGATTTTACTGAATTCATGTTTTCATTACATACTATTCAAACAAAGAACAAATCAGAAGGTCATGTATCATTAGTTGGCACAGTATGAAAGCTTCTTTTATTCACATCAGCAATATTTAAGAAAAGCATATTATCAGGGACAGGTGTTAGATGTAAAACATCCTTAGAAGAGGAACTCTTGTCCTTGGGAACGTAAACCTCAGACAAGTGGTTTCATCTTATGAATAGAAAGTTTCTGACTCATTATTGCTATCATGGCCCTTCCTTTTTCTAACCCTTTCTTTATCTCATCTAGTGACCAAATATGACTAACAGCTCCCTGCACCTGCTGAAGTATAGTGTTTTGTACCTTCTTATGCATCAGACACCATGGGGGGTTGGGATCTAGCAAGCCTATTAATAAATTCAGAGTATAATTTAACACTATTTGTCCATCTACATTAACCCATCTATTTCCTTGCTCATCATACACCCCGTGTATGACAAGGGTTCTGCTGTAGTCTTATACATTCCCATACTGTGCTTCCCTATCCCAGAGCTGTTCCTAAAGAGATAATCCTTGTCTTGAAGATATATAGAATATCATTATTAAAAGAGATTGTGCAAAGCCCATATTCCACATAGCCAGCTAATCAAGAAACCCGTCTATGCCTTAGTGGTGGCTAATACTGGGCCATCTGCCATTGATTTCCAGGAAGCCTAGTCCCATAGGACATGTAGCTCCTATCAGGTACAATGATGTATGTTATGTCACACAGACAACACTGGAGTTGGTGGGGCAGTTATAGTCATCAAGGGTCAGAAAAGGGGCTTAGAAAAATGAATTCTTGAATATAAATTCATAATGTATTTTGGCTTCTTCTAGAGCATAAAAAATAGAAGTCAATGACAATATAGAACTGCCATATTTACATAGTATGCTTCTTAGATTATACCTAAAATTGTAGCTTATCAAGTTTTGACCAAAAAAATCGCCAACATCCATTGGTATTGAATTGTGCTACAATAAAACTGGCTACTCTCAAAAAGTACAGCACTTCTTAGACTGTTTCATGTACATTGTCTTATTTAAGGTTTAAATATTTTTCTACCAATATCACATGTCATAATTACAGATGAATATGCCTATACTTGGTTTTTGATTGTGAGTCTACCCTTTAAAAGGCTGAGCCATCTCTCCAGCCCAAGACGTTGATTCAATTGAAGGGCTGTTAGTTCCAAAGTAGCCAATAGTTCCAAAAGATTTTTATCAAAATTCTTGGAATGTGTTTAATGTTCCATTTACCAAAATAAGGAAAGAAGTAAGTGACTGTGAGCCAGGTCAGGAGAGCGACCTGTTATAAAGGAACCCTTTTCCAGTGTGTGGAACTTTTAATATCCTGTAATGGGCTGTGTGTAATAAGAAGTACCCTATTTTGGAAGTGAGAATTTGGAAGAAAAGATTAGATGAGAAAATTGCCTGTTAGTATTAAGAGCTTTGACGACAACTTTAGAGGAAGAAATTTTAAAATTAGAAGAAAATTGATGGAGTGGGGAATATGAAGAAATGATGTAGAGTTGACCTAGAAGTTTGAACCTGAAATAGAAATGTTAGAGAAGAATACAATGGTGACTACATACAAGGTAAGAGAATGGACTCAAAACAGCCTAAATAAAATTTTCATGCTGAGTATGCTAGTTCACCATAATTAAAAAAAAAAAAAAAAAAACAAGGTCTGAGGAAATGTCTTAGTCAGTAAAGTATTTGCCACACAAGCAGCAGGAACCAAACACGGAACCCCAGCATTCACTGAAAATCAGGGTGCTCAAACATGAGTTGAGCAAGTATAACAGCAACAGAAATGTCAAAGTAGGTGGGAAAATGACACAATGCCTTAACTCTACAATCTATAGATAGCTGAAGACAACTGGTAGTGGAAGAGGTGGTGTTTCCCAGGCAAGAACACACTAATTGACTGTCCAATGTCAAATGGTGAGCTCTGAAATAGCATTGCATGAACAGCTTATATTAAAGAATATATGTATATACATATAGGAATGCAAGTACAATTAATAAAAAAGAGGATACATATTTCAAGAAGAGTGAGGAGAGGTATATGAGGGGATTTGAAGGAAAGAAAAGGTGGGGGAAATGTAATTATGTCAGGATATCAAAAAAATAAAACAAGCAGAACATGACAGAGACAGGGGCTCAATAACCAGTCATGCTTAATCAGTGAGCTTTAGGTTCAATGAAAGATACTCAGCCTGCAAACATATTTTGGAGAGCAATAGAGGAGGAAACCTGCATCCAGCATCAACCTCTGGCCTCATTTCACATGCATGCCCTCACAAACATCACACATTCTCTCCTATAGAACATTCCTAGCTCCACATCTTCAAATGAGTGTATATAGTACACAACAATTACAGAAATTAGGAAAGTAAAAGGAGGAACATTGCCCGGATATGAGGGTTTGATAACAATAGAGAGGGAGATATCAGTGTACACATGAACCAATTAGGTAAGTGGAAAAAGGAAGGTGATAAATACAGAAGAAGTTAGGAAAGGGGTCAAAAGGAATACTAATATACAAGTGATCTGATAGGGGAAATTGGAAAAAGAAGTTCCTTAGGTAAGGGGGAAGGAGGTAAATATAGGATAAGAGGGAGGTGGGTAAAATGATATAGGGGCATCTGGAAAAATCACAAGAAATTGCTACTAAATACTAAATAATGAAAAGCCTCTAAAATCTTTTGTATTTTTTTGTGTCTGTTTTAATTTCCCCTGCTTATTTTTTTTTTTGTTTTTTTTTTTTTTTTTTTTTTTTTTTTTAGTAAATTTTATTAAATTATAAAAGTTTCCATTTCCACCCCCCCTCCCAACACCCTCCCACTCCCCCTACTCCCCCTCCTCCTCCCTCTTCGTCCCCCAGGGCGGTCAGGGTTTCCTGCCCTGTGGGAAGTTCCAGTTCCTTCCCCCTCCCTCCAGGTCCAGGAAGGTGAGTGTCCAAACAGACTGGATCCCCAAAATCCATTATATGTAGAGGAAACAGGTCCCAGTGTCATAGTCAATGGCTTTTCCGAAAGACTTCGGGTCAGCCACAGTCAGAGAATCCGGCACATGATTACAGGAAGGATTACTGTAGACCTATATCATAGAATATGCCATGCCCAACAGGTGCTACAGATGAATTATGGTCTTGGAGTACATAGAGAATTCATGAGTTCTCTGACTTCCTCTTCATAATTTCTGTGATTCGTGATTGTAAATGTTCTGGAGAATATCCTAGAGAAGTCCCTTAAAAAGTTATAGAGGTGGGGGGCTATTTAATGGAATAAACAGAAAACCCAAGAATTCCTGTAAGGAAAGAAATCTATTGTCAACACTCAAGTTCACAACTGGGAAATTAGAAGAGTATTGGAAAGAGCATGAAATTACCAATAAACAGTAAAACCATCTATCTCAATGAGTAGACTGTGAAAAATATTCTCCAGCTTTCTTTTAATGTTCTGCTGAGTTTGATAACAACCAAATGTTATCAAGTCTTGGATAAAAGCAAAGGCTTACATTAGCATCTTACCAAGCTGTTTCTTGGAATGAGTTCAAATGGAATGGGCCTTATAGTTGACTATATTTGAAAATAAATCAAATTCTAATAAAATTATCAACCTTCTCAGAATGTGGACTAAATATATAAAATTGATATATAAATTTATAGGCCTTTCTTCACATAACTGTATATTTCAATGAGATAAAGTTTTATAATTTTTAGTATTTTAATGAGTATATTTTGACTGATAGTCTCTAAAACAAGAGAAAAACTCTAGGTCTGATGTCATAGTTCAACTATGAACTATATGAGTCATTTCCTTGCAAAATTTTATGAAGGCAGGAAAAAGTATGGATAATTGGCACAGAGGACGTACCATAAAAAACATGCCACGTCTGTTGGAGAATTTAGTAAAGCATTTTGGAAAAGAATTTTCAGGATTTGAGAATTGAGAAAGAGACAGATTTAAGGAAAGGGAATAAAAGGAGAGGTAAATGTGTGTGCAGAAATATTTGTAAAAAAGCATCTCCTGGCAATGCTCATTTTGAGGACACATTGGCGAAGAGGATGGGATTCCAATATCATAGGTTTACAATACACTGAAAGAAAAGATATCGTGGGATTATCACATAAAAAGCAAGATCAGATAACTTAGCTCAAAATATTCATCTTTTAAAATAAGTAATTGTTCAGGGCAAGTGCATCACTTGGACATAGAACCCAGTCTTAGAAGCAGAGCTTTCTTTTATTTTATTATCTTTTGTTCTAATGTAAAAGAACACCAAAAAATTATCAATACTTCAGGATAATTACATACATTCTACAAGGGTTACTACTCTGTGGTAACTCCCTAGTGTTTATGTTGAATTTATTACTTGTTTTGCATATATTAGCCATAATACCAGAGGCAGTATACAGTCTCAAGTAGTGATTTTATGCTTATCTTATTGTAAAGAAATTATGCATTGTGGGAGTCAGGGGTCTATAAAAACTGATGGCTTTATAGATCTAGTTAGTCAGCAGAGTGCAGATAGTATGCGAAAAATTCATTGTCAGAGTTAAAATTGTGTTTTAAGTTTTACTTACTGTGCTTAAGAGATCTATAAAACAAAAATGCCTTTAACCTATAATCCAACTTGCCAAAGGATTGATAAACCTATAAGCCCTACTTGCCCAGGTACAGATAACATCCTGAAATTCTTGGGCTGTTCATGTAAGATAATGAGCCACGTGTTTTCACTTCTATAAATAAGGTTGATTGTTCCAATTGCACAGGATGTGCTTGGTCAGATGTAGGTGGGAGGTACATAGATCGGGAATATGTCAGGATTTATGCTTGCCCATGATAGGATGAATGTGGTAAGTATGCAACTTTGTGATTTTTGCCTTTATAAGCCTAATTTAATTTAGAATCATTCTCTGGAAATTTTGAGTGTGAACCTGTTTAGTATTCATCTTCCTGCACAATATTTAATAAAGCTCACTTCAAATTTGTTTCAAAAATTGTGGTAGTGGTCCTATTCTTACCTGGTGGCATTAACATCAGGATCACAACTGGTTTAAGCAGTTCCTAATTTCATATCTCTCATGTTCAAAAGTTTCATGGATTAAAATTGAGATGAGAAACTGAGAACTAAAGAGCTAAAGGTTGCTTTTTTTAAGTTGTCTTTCTCTCAGACTTTTCTCCCAGTGTCTTAAGTGGTAACATTTATTTCAGAATTCTTTCAAGGCCTGCACAAAGTTTTCAGAATATAGAACCCTAATCAGAAGATATAGAATGCTGCTTATAACAAAACTGCAGGTTTCAGTGTAAATGGACGTTTCTTTCCTGCTCGGTTCTACAACCATTCAGTGTTAAATGAACACAAAGCAGCTTTTATTATTTATAAACTGGTTTACCCACTGCTTAGGCTCATTATTAACTAGCTCATGCAACTTAAATTAATCCATAATTATTATCTATGTTTAAACATGTGACTTGGTACCTTTTCTCAGTGGGCATTCTCATCTTGCTTCCTCTTCATTGGACTGGTGACTGAGCCTCCCTTTCTACTTCACAGAATTCTCCTAGCCTCGTTGCCCCACCAAAACTTCCTACCTGGCTACTGGCCAATCAGCATTTTATTAAACTAATGCAAGAGACAAGTCTTTACAGTCTTTAAGAGCATTATTCCACAGTATTTTAGAGTTCAGAAAGAGGTGATTTACCTTGGAGTGTGTTATGATTCCCTAAGAAGAGTTCACTGTGTCATATTTTCAGAACCATCTAGGACCCACATGTTCCAGAAGTGTACATTAACCCCCTCCACAGAAAGACCAAGATCACTTGTTGGGTTTTGCTTTATTTTCTAATCAGCAAAATATACCCAGCCCTTATTTGTTCATGCATTTCCCAGAGGCTTGGGAGGAAGGATATTAAGGAGGTAACATACCCAAACATATAAATGGATAGATTAAAAGAGCCAGATGGACACCCAATGTAGTTACATAATACAAAAAAAAGCCAATCTGGGACACTAAATGTCAGTGCTTATTGTAAAGTGGTTGCACAATGCTCTTTCTTCTATTTCTAAAGCAATCTAATTTTCAGGCCTCATTTGCATCACTGGTTCTATAACCATCAGTAACTAGGGGACTTTGATAGTCTCTTCTGACATATTTTTCTTCCATTCTATTTAAAAGATCAAACTTACCAATGAAAATCTGGTCAAATCTTTCTGGTTCTGGGCTGCCACATTCTTAACCCTTGCTTGCATAGCTAGCAGAAGGAGAAACTTTCCACATAGATTATCTGTCCTGAAAACTGACCTCTGACCACAAGTATGTGTGTACCTCAAAGTATTTGCACATCCTTAGTCTACCAAATAGAAATCACCTCAGAGGTCCAGAAAAAAATCAAAAGTAATAGAGGGGTACAAACAGTAACTTAAGTGTTTATTAACCACCAACTGGCACCAAAAATTCTCTTGCACATGATCTTTGGAGGGTCCTAAATATGAATTTTTCCCATAAAATTAAGGTATTTGAGAAATTCACAATTAGATACTTCATCAGTGAACCAAAGCTTGTACCTCAGTGCCAGCACTCAATAGGAGTTGAGAGAAAAGAATCTTAGATGCTTACTGAACATCAAACACCTGATCACTTTGCTTTGCCAATACGCTATTTTGAGGTTGTTCATCTCACACATGATTGGTGCAGGAGAATTGTCTGCATCCTGTCAGTCATATTTTAAATAAATGCTGATTGGTCAGGCAGGAAGTATAGGTGGGAAAACCAGAGAGGAAGTATAGGTGGAGCAAAGAGAACAGGAGTATTCTGGGAAGCAGGAAGTTCCCTCTGCAATCCTGCCCAGACCACCGAAGAAGCAACATGCTAGCTGACAGCTGAAAAAGGTACCAAGCCATATGGCTAACATAGATCAGAATAATGGGTTAATATAAGCTATAAGAGTTAACAAGAAGCCGGAGCTAATGGGTCAATCAGTTTATAATCTATGGAGTCCTGTGTGTGGTTTTCTTTGGAGCTTGCCGGCTGTGGGGTACCGGGCAGGACAAATACCCCAACAAGCAGGTCCCCTCATGTTACACACAATAAGTAGGGATAGTGAGATTTTATAAGAAATTGCTTATGAAATATTATTATACTTGTAAACTTTTAAAATGGCAGAGCTACTTTTTTTTTAGGAAATTAGGAGTGCTAAAGTATCCCATATGGTATGTTAAGATTAGATAATAGAAAGGATGGTGTGCAGAGTTGTGGCTTTCTGGCTAAAGTTTGAACATCTGTCTCTAGCAGGGTTACTGGCATCTCTCTGACTCTGCCCTTCTTAATCCCAGCTTTCAGTTTAGTTTTCCCCACCTACCATCCTTTGAAACATCATTGAAAACAAAACTTGACAATTCTCAACACCACAAGATGAATTAGAATGTAATTCTTAGTTGGAATGTTTTTCAATGCATGATTAGCTTCCTGGAACAAACATTTATCAACCTCCAATAGTCTGCTTTATATTGATAGATGCCTTTGTATCCCCAGAGTGCTCAGCACCTGGTAGGCATTGAATAATTGTTCTTTGAATAATGGTTGAATTAAAAGGAAACAAAAATTGACAAAATTTGACACATTTTCAAGCACACTGGGAGTCATTCAGATACAGAAATAGTCTGTAATATGAGTGGGTAATAATTATCTTGTAGTAAGGTGGAATACGGAAGGCTAGCTTAGAGTCTATGGTGGTTTGAAAGAAAATGGCATGTGTGGCCTTTTTATAATTGGTGTGGTCTGGTTGGAGAAAGCATGTTACTAAGGGGGTAGGAATAGAGATGATCTCATATATGCTCAAGCCAACCCCAGGAAAACATTTCACTTCTTGTTGCTTGCAGGTCAAAGCTGTAGTACTCTCTGCTTCTCCATCACCATGCTTGCCTGCATGCCATTATGTTTCTGCCGTGATGATAATAGACTAAAATCTGAAAGTGAAATTTACCCTATTAGATGTTTTTCCTGTTTAGTGTTGCTATGGTCATGGTGTCTCTTCACAGCAATAAATAGCCTAACAAAGATGGAGTCTCTGCCCTTAAATGACTCTAAGCAATGTGTTAAATATTAGGTGAGATGATATCTTTACCCTGTGTCCTCATAGGCAAGCAGTAGTCCTGTCTTTTCAGAAACTACTGATTTGGGAGTCATCCAGTATTTAAAGAAATGTACATTGAGTGTTATTAAGTTTTGGGCCTACTGAGATGTGGATGCGTTAGTGATGGAATAGTGCTTTGTTCGCAATATACACAGAACCTTCCTTTTAATATGACTCCAGCCGTTGGGAGCAGTGAAAAAACAAGTTCAATTGATCCAAATCCTAAACTTTCATCTACAGAAGATTTGTTTGATATGTTATACTACAGTTGTAAATAATATATCTGTTGGAGAGAGGCTGCTTGTTTGTTCCCAGCTGCTCAGCCCCAAAATAATTACACAGAAACTGCATTAATAAAATTAGTGCTTGGCCCATTTGCTCTAACTTCTTACTGGCTAGCTCTTACATATTAATTTAACCTATTTTTATTAATCTGTGTATCACCACTTGGCTGTGGCTTTCTGGCTAAAGTTTGAACATCTGTCTCTAGCAGGGTTACTGGCATCTCTCTGACTCTGCCCTTCTTAATCCCAGCTTTCAGTTTAGTTTTCCCCACCTACCTATGTTCTGCCGCGTTGTAGGCCCAAAGCAGTTTCTTTATTCAATATTATTTTTCAGGCATTTATCCTGAGGTAATCTAAATCCTTGATATCAAAGTGTGTTTTTCAGATGCAATAGAATGGTAGATCCTGTTTTCACATCCACTCGGTTAGTTTTTGTCTTTTTACTGGAGAACAGAGATCATCGATACTGAGAAATACCATTGACCAGTCATAGTTGATACCTGTTATTTTGGTGGTAATGCTGGTGGAGGGGGTGTATGTGTGTGTATTTGCATGTGTGTTTCCCTTCTTTGGATTTCCCTAGTCTGAAATTCTTTATTTCCTATGTTTGCATGGGTATAGTTAACCTTTTTGCATCTCTCTAGGCTTTTCTGGTTTTTTTTTTTAGAGTTTCCATTGAAAACGTAAGTATAATTCAAATAGTTCTAGCTTTATATGATACTTGGGCATTTTTCACTACAGCTTTTACTGTTCTTTCTTTGTTCTATATGTTTTTATTATTATGTGGCAAAGGGGTTGTCCTTTTTGGTCCAATCTATTTGGTGTTCTGTATACTTGTTTCTTTATCGGTATCTCTTTCATTGGGCTAGAATTTTTTTTCTATAATTTTGTTGAAAATATTTTCTTGTTCTTTGACCTAGGATTCTTCTTCTTCCTCTATTCCTATCATTCTAAAAATTAATCTTTTCATAGCATCTCAAATTTCCTGGGTGTTTGATGTCAGGAACTTTTAGATTTAACATTTTCTTTAACTTATGAATTCATTTCCTCTATGGTGTCTTCAATGCCTAAGATTCTCTCTTTGATTTCTTGTGTTCTGCTGGTGAAGCTTCTTTCTGAAGTCTGTGTGCAAACTCCTAAATTTTTCCCTTTCAACTTAAGGTTTATGTTTTCTTTAATGCCTCTATTTCCACTTTCAGGTCTTGAATAGTTTTATTTATTTTCTTCAACTGTTTATTTTTGTTTTCTTGAATTTCTTGTTAATTTCCTCTTTCAGGAGCTCTATCGTCTTCATATTTAATGTCTTTTTCTTGTGTTTCAGCTATGCTGGAATATTCAGGGCTTGATATGGCAGTATATCTTGGTTGTAATGGATACATATTACTCTAACAGTTTTTATTGTCTTTTCATACAGGCATCTAGGCATTTGAGTTTGTAATAATTGTAGGTGTAAGTGCTGATTTCTAGATTTATCTTAGTTGTGTAAATGTTTTGTTTTGATTTTTATTTCCTCCCTGGATTTTGAAAAGTATGATGACTGTGTTTTGCCTGCTTTCCTGAATTGTTCAGCTGATATGTTCACAAGGAATGCTTGCTGGTATTGGAGCCTGGGATTCTACTTTTCTGGCAGATATGGCTTGTGGATTAGGTAGGAGTACATAATGGAGCTGGGATTTGTTTTTCTGGAAAGCATGACTGATAGTTTAGCTTGGTGGTCTTTGCTGGTGTGGAACATGTTTCCTAGTTCTTCTATGCTGGTGAGTTCCTTAGGAATACCTGCTGAAGTAGAAGGCTAGGATCAACTCCATGGTTTTTCAAAGAAGGCATGATCTATTAGTTTTTCCTGGTCATTGAAGTCTAAAGAGAAGTGGAATCATCTATATTCCAGAAAGGTACAAAGGGGAAATAATAAAAAACATGATGTCCCTCTTTCTATAAGAAGGTCTATCTTCTTATTCTCTACTACCCAAACACAAAATGTTTCATACAAGTGCATGCATGCATGCATGTATTCAACAACCTTATTTGGATTTTGAGCTTTTTCTTCTCTATCATTTTTATTATAGATTGCTTGTTACTAGATGTTACAAAAGTTGTTATTGAATAATAAGAATTCATTAGTTTTTAGTGGGTTGTGCTTCTACCATTCATAAGAATCATTGATGAACAACATATTAGTGTGCCAAAAAATTCTAGTCCTAGGCTGATGTGGGTTCCCTTCTGTATGCTGTGGTTAACATTGATTAATAAAGAACTATTTTGAGCCTATAGCAGGTCAGAAGAGAACTAAGGAAGGAAAGCTAGACTGTATGCTGGGAGAAAAGAGGCAAAGTCAGGAAGAAGCCATGGAGCCGCCACTGGAGACAGATGCACTGAAACTTTGCTGGCATTGCACAGATTAATGGAAATGGGTTAAATTAAGAAGGAAGAGTTAGCAAATAGGAAGCTAGAGCTAATAGTCCAAGCAGTGATCTAAATAATATAATTTCTGTGTGATTATTTTACAAGTCTTGGCCACCAGGAAACAAACAAGCAGCTTCTACAACACTAGGCAACACATTTGTTTTCAAGAAAGATATTAGCTTACATTGCCAAAATAAAGAAATATTTATGAGCTCTCAAGGATGCTTGTATATATAACTATAGCAGACATTTATTAAGTACTTACTACTGGACAAGATCTATTTCAGATATTTTCCATGGGTTAACTTCTTAAGATTTTTTTGATAATGAATTTTTGTTAGCTTGATTAAGTTATGAAACACCTGCAAAACTGATAAATCTTCCCTGGGATTGTCCCAGTGACAATCAGATTATAAAGGCTCCAATCTAATAAAAGGATTAATGTCTTGATGGTGTATCATAGGATGGTGTTTAAAAAGAGACTGAACTTTTGCTTCCTGGGTGCCCAGACCCAAATAATCACACAGAAACTAAACTAATTACAATACTGTTTGGCCTGTTAGCTTAGTCTTCTTTTTAACAGATTCATACATCTTAAATTAACCCATTTCTATTAATATATGTATTACCATTAGGCTGTGGCCTGCCAGCAAGTTTTGTGCATATTATCCTCCCTCAGCAGCTACATGATGTCTCTTTGACTCCACCTATTCTCTCCAATATGGTGGTATTCTGCCCTGCCATAGGACAAAACAACTTCAATCATCAACCAATAAGAACAACACATATATAGAAGGACATTCCCACGTCACCTCCCCTTTTCTGTCTAAATAAAAAGTAAGGCTTTAACTTTAACATAGCAAGATTACAAACAACAAAACATGTATCAAGCAAGAATTACACTTAAAATATTTATTATGTTTACATTTGGCAAATTAAGGAAAATACTCCATCATCTATCCTCCATTTGTGAGTCTAAAATTTTACATCTAATTTATCTTTTATCTTAACTAAGGAAAATTGCAGCTCTCTGTCTTCAACTCTTCAAAGACCCCAGAAGGATAATTTAAAACATAAGTAAAGAGAAAGTATATTATAAAAAATTGCCGTTGCCTGCACAGTCACCTAAAGTTCTTTAGTAATGTTGGGCCATTCATCTTCAAACTACAGATACATACTATCCAGCAGACTTTTCCATAAAACAGAAAATTTGAAAATCTGTTCTGCAGTGCATTGGTGAAGTTCACCAGTTGCTTTCTTTTTTGTACTGCAGAATGCCTGACAGTTTCTTTTGTGGAGCAGAAACCGTAAAAGACCATCCTGTCTTTTGGAAAGTTCAGTAGTCACTTTTCTGTGAGTCCTGCTTGACCATTTCATGTAGCATACCAAAAAGCAGTTCGGGCAAGAGCAGTTTTTTGTACAAATGGCTAGCCTTGTCACATTGAAGTCAAATTCTATAACTACTTTCATCAGTGCCCATCAACCTCTCAAAAGTAGTTGGTGCTGCCAGAAACAGACTTGTCTCATGGTCAAGAAAAGTCTAAATTCCTAAAACATTTTAATTGCCATATTCCATAGGTTTTTGAAGTGTTGAAGATTATCTATCCTAAATGTATCTCTGTATATCTAGAAAACCTAAATAATATGACTGCAAGTTTGACTATTATGTCTATTAATTCATAATTTAAAATTATTTATTAATTTTTAAATCAACTGCAAAACACAATCCCTTAAACAAGAGTAGAAATATACATATAACAAAATTCTATCTTTGTGAGTCTAAAGTTTTATTTTATATTTATCTCTTATCATAACTAAGGAAAACTATAATTACAACTATCCAGTCTTCAACTCCATCTAAGACCTCAGAAAGTAATAATATTACCTAAGTAAGCAGAAACTGTGCATTGTAAGCAACTTCCAAATTTCTATAATTAACAGAAACATCTTGCTGCCTGAACAGTCACCCAAAGTTCGTTTGTAATGTTGGGACATCCATCTTCATTTCATCCTACACCGTATAATATCTGGCAGACTTTTCCACGAAGCAGGAAATTTAAAGATCCGTTCTGTCTTGTACTGTCAAAGTTCACCAGATGATTTTTTATGTGATGTTCAAAATGTCTGACAGTTTCTCTTGTGAAGCAGGACCTTTGATGGATCATCCCATCTTTTGGAAAGTTCAGCATTCACTTTTTTGTGGACCCTACAAGTCCAGATAATACAGCATACAAGAAAGCAGTCCAGGCAAGAGCAGTTTCTTGTCCAAATGATTAGCCTTGTCACATTGAAGGCAAATTCTGTATTGAGTTTCTTCAATGCCGTCAACTTCTCTGACATAATTGGTACTGCCAGAAGCAGACATATCACACTGCTGAGATAAGTATAACCTTTTAAGTGCCATATTCTGTAGGTCTTTGAAGTATTGAAGATTATATATCTAACTGAAATATATTCCTGTATGTCTAGTAAACCTAACATTACTAAAAGTTTAGTTACTATAGATTACTATTAATCTGTATTTCATAATTATACACTGCATTCTTAATGAGATGCTTAACCATAATACCTTATATAAGAGTATAAATATATACACACATATAGTGTAACTAAATTGACCTTAAATTTATATCAATAGACTAAAATCAATACCAATGCAAATTATTTATTTCTATATCATATCCCTTCTTTTACAAAAAGTGTTTGATTGTGAATATTTAATCATCTATACACAATCCCTTTTAAATAAAAATGAGCATTTACAAACAATAATTTTGAGAATTTGGGCATATCGTTCTTCAAACTGCTTCCTGCTGTTTGTTGGATGAAATAGTTTAGGTTTAATGGGGACCTTTTGGGGAAATCTTGTTCCATCAAACCACATTATCCTGGAAGAAATCCATATGTTTACATCCTCTGTGGAAACAGAAGCAGAATCTCTTTTCCAAAGTATATGTACTTAGGATCAAACTTTGAAATCAAGATTCATTTATAATATATATGATGGTTTAGCTTAGCAATTCCCAGAATCAAATAGCTCTTTGCAGTCAAAACATTCAAAGAATACATAATAATATACATTATCAGGACTGTATATTTTTTATCTTTTTATGGCCAATTATTTTATTCTATTTTTTCCTTTAAGAATCTTAGTTTAATATCTTTAAATTATTTTTTACCTATGACTTTGTCTAAATTTTATCCTCTCTGTCTTAAGCCCATGCACATTTATCAAACTTACTGTGTCCCATTTAGAGGCACTTTTTTGTCTGAATCTCTCTTTACTGTGTATCTGTAATGCTTTTCTGACCAGGAGAATTTTTTAACAATGCTAAGCAGGCATGGTTAGAACTAACACTGCATCTTTGCCTGTTGACTCTGCCCCATCCACCATGGCAAAGGTGTGTTCTCTACCTCTGCAACCCGTGTTCATCACCCCGGCTCCAAGGATGCAAGTGGAGTTTGGAGAGCAAATTAAACTTGGTGACAGAATAAAGACAGTAAATGCATAGCTTTCTCATACAAAATATTTTAAAGTTTTTTTTTGAGATATTTGTCTTAATCAATTGCTATGAATAGACAGAATGATCGTGGGAACTCAAAAAGAAGCACATTTAATAGTTCAGAGGTTTAGTCCATTATCTTCACGGTGGAAATCTTGGTGGCAAACATGCAGACATGCTACTGGAGAGGTAGCTAAGAATTCTACATGTGGATTCACAGGGAGCAGGAAGGGAGTGAGATACTGTGCCTGAATATCTGAGGCACCAAAACCCACCCTTAGGGACATACTTCCTCCAACAAGGCCACACGTACTCCAACAAAATCACATTTCCTAATAGCAGCTATATATTTTAAAAAGGATTAGCATCCAGAATATATAAAGAACTCAAAAATGAAAAACAAATAGGTAAACAAATGAAACACTCACAAAATAACCTTGGGAGATCAGAGAGTTCTCAAAAGAAAAAATAAAAATTATCATACTGATTTCCAAAGTAGCATACAAGTAGTATGCATTCCCATCAGCAGTGGAAAAGTGATCTCCTGACTCCACATCTTCTCCAATATAAGCTGTCCTCAGTACTTTTGATTTTAGCCATTCGCACCATGTACCATGGTATCTCAAATTTAATTGGATTTGTGTGTCTCTGATGGTTAAAGATATTGAGCAATTCCTTAAATGTCTTTTGGCCATATGAGATTCTTCTGCTGAGATTTCTCCGTTTATCTCTGTACCCATTTTTAAATTAGATTATTTTGTATTTTGAAGTCTATCTCCTTGAGTTCTTTATATATTTTGGAGATCAGGCCTCTGTCAGACTTGAGTTGGTAAAAATCTTTCTCCAAACTTGTATAGATACTTTGGAAATCAATATGGCAGTTTCTCAGAAAATTAGGAATCAACCTACTCAAGACTTAGTGATACTATTCCTGGGCATATGCCCAAAGGATACTCACTCATATCACAAGAACACTTGCTCAAAAATGTTCATAAAAAGCATTATTTGTGATAGCCAGAAAACAACCTAGAAGCCTCTCAACTGAAAAAATGGAAAAAGAAAATGTGCTGCATTTACACAATGGAAGATTATTCAGCTGTAAAAAACAATGACATCATGAAATTTGCAGACAAATGGATGGAGCTACAAAAAACCATCTTGATTGAGGCAACTCAGATTCAGAAAGGTGAACACTGTATGTACTCACTCATAAGTGGACATTAGATATAAGTCAATGGATAAGCAGACCATAAGCCACAGTTCCAGAAAAACTAAATAACAAAAATGGCTTGATGTCTCCTGTACCACGGTGATGAACTTTTAAAATATGTCAATGCTGCCATTGCCACCGTCAACATCAATGCAGTATTCAGTTTGTGGTCTGGTACCACAAAGTTGGAGTAAATTGTCAGCCGCCTGCTTTGGTACATTGTGGAGACTGGGCCAAGGTCCAGAGAGCTGTGTTCGTGCTGAGCCTCACAGATATACTGAGGCCTGGGCTCACCGAGATCACAAGTTTTATCTGATGCATGCCAAGCATGTCATTGTGTACTGGTATGTAGGTGAGAGTATGAAGGAGGGAGTTTTTCTGAGGCCCACGAAGACATAATTGCCCTGGAGAAGGGTTATGAGGAAGTTGGTTTGTGTTCTCTTGAAGGAGAGAGTGAGAAAAAAAGGAGAGGAGTACTATTCCATTCTTCCATACCCTGGATCATGACAAACTCCCAGAACTTCAGATTCAATATTAGCTGACATGAACTGATGCTTTTAATTGTGTTATTGTCATTCTGTGATCATATCTCCTCCATCTGTCCCTGTATTTTTTTCCAATGAGGTCTCAAAATAAAAGCTTTAAGAAAATTAAAATAAGATAAAGTAAAATAAAAATGGCTAATAAATGTCTTAAAGCATATCCATCAACTTTGTTCTTAGGTAAATACAAATTGAAATAACATTGAGCCTTCATCTCGCACCAGTCAGAATGACTAAAATAAACAAAACAACTAAAAATAAATACAGGTAAGGATGTGGACAATGGGGAGCTCTCATTTACTGTTGGTGGGACTACAAACTTGTCCAGCTACTCTGGAAGTAAGTGTGGAGAAATCACAAAAAGTTACCAGCAAATCTACCAAGCTACACTATTACTTGGCACATGTCCAAAGGTCTCTATATCCAACTCCACAGATACTTACTGATCTATGTTTATTGCTACTCTATTAAAGAGAGCAAAGAAATATAAACAACTTAAATATCCTTCAATAGATTAATGGATAATGAAAATGCCATAAACATATATAATACAATGCTATTCAACTATAAAGAAAGTGGAAATAATAAAATTTAGGGTAAATGTGTGCAACTAAAACAGTTTAGGAGAGTGAGGTTTATTAGTCAAGGTTCTCTGTAGAAATAGAACTTATACAATGTATCACTTTATATATAATGTATATATATATGTGTGTGTGTGTGTGTATCTGTGTCTGTACACACACACACACACAAATACACAGAGAGAAACATTTGTAAGTCATTTATTGGAATGACTTACAAGCTACCACCCACATAATAACAATGTCTAGCTAATCCAGTCAATGCCTAATCCAAGAAAATCCAAGAATCAAGTAATTTCTCAGTCTACAAGGTTGCAGCACAGCACAGGAGCCACCATTTTGAAACTCCACATTTTTTTTCTGCTACCGCTGAATCAGGAAGACTTCTCTGAAAAGAGCTGCAGAATGCTGTGAGCAAGCAGAGCCTACCCTCCCGCCCCCCGAAAAAAACGCGGCTAAACTTTGTTTTTTAGTGTCTAGAATTCCTTTCCAACCCCTCTCAGGTTTTCGTGGATTTAGCTAGTACACTTCGGAGCACCAATCAGTAGTAGGATAAAGGCATACTTTTGTTGGTATAGGCAGATAAATCACAACTGAATTTTCTTTGGTTTCCTGGCAGTCTTTTCATATTTGAGTATCAGATAGACAGTTTAGAACCTGTTAAAATGTTTGAACTCGTCTCAACTCTGTCAAAGAGAAGAGAAAGCATTGGGCAATGATCCCTGTGTCTTACCCCCACCCCACACCTCGTGCAGCTTCTTAACTCCTACAGAGAGTATGTATTTTGGAAAAAGTTGACTCATCACAAACATGAGATATGAAAAAATTCATCTGTCAACTTTGAAATACAAGTTTTGAAGCTTTCTGCATCTAACTATAGTGAAGATTAAGTCAGCCTATTAAAGGTAGATGCAAGTAGAAAAAGTTAAAAGCTGGAATCAGGATTTCAAGGTGGATAGCAAAGTTCAAACTAAGTAAATAAAGTTATATTGGCATATTTGTAGCAACTACAGCATCTGCAGACAAATAGTACTACTTCTGGATAAAAAGAATTGAACCATAGTTACTTCACCTTAATAAGAGTGAAACTTCCTTTTTGCCTTTATATCAGTTTTCTTATGACATTTGTTATCAGGCTAAAGTATGATCAATTAGCAAGAAACCTAGACTAGAATTTTACTCATTACACTAACTTGCTATTTATCATTCAATAAGACTTAGTCCTATCACATTCAAGTCCTGACTCCCTAGCTCTGTGATTGCCTGAAATATGGACTTCTTATTCAGCATAAGTTTCTGTAGGGCAAAGAAACTCAGTGCCATCTTTGCATTTTTACAGTAGTCAAGGGTCTCACTAGGTTTACAAACTATAGTTGTACTGTTGAAATATAGCATCATAAAAAGCGGGTGGAAACATTCATGTAAATGTTTGACAGTGCTTGTCTTAATTGATTAGGTAGGTTTCAGAATAATATTCTTAGAAATATTGATAAAATTCTGAGAAATGGAAAAGAAAAGGGAGTATGATGTGGGAAGTATCATTTATTGAAGGGTTACAATGAGTTAGACTAGAGGTAGATTGATGAATAGCATGGATTTTGCAAAACAAATCCATAAATATAATACGATTTATTAATGTCAAGCTCTCAAAATTGCTAAGAGGAATCATTAAGTATCTTCCTCATTCTCAAAGACCAAAATTGAGATTGAATAGAGTTAAGCTTCACAAAAAGAAGTTTTAGGTACGACATAAAAATGCAGTCTGTAGACTTAACTATGTTACTCAGAGCTGCTGAAAGATGGGGTAGCATAATAAAATTCAGTGGGATGTATCAAGAAACCAGTATTGCCAGTCATCAACAGATACCATACCAAAGACAAAAGGGATGCCAGCAGCAGTTTAAAAATCAGGAGCCTAAGCATAGTAAAGCAGATTGGGTGGAAAGAAAGGAATGGGTTGACGCTTGTATTGTTTATCGCTTTGATTCTCAAGGAACATAGTATTTCATATTACATCCATTTTTCCTTTTACTTCAAGGGTCAAGTTTTTAATTACATGTTTAGTGTTGATTGTTCCATTCTCCTCTGTACTCATTCTCCATTACACTCTTATGATAGATCCTGACTCAAAGTCAGGAGAAACGATCTTGATGAAGGGTGATCTTATCTGGTACTTGGATACCCTAAGTCACCAGAGGTTCCAGTCCACAATAGATTTAATGTGTTTCTGCTAAAGTAACCTAAAGTGAGTAAGATCATATGGCCTAAAGTGAACAAGATCACATGACCAAATCATATAACGAGATCAAATAGCACTCCATTGTCTCTGATCAGGCACAGAGTTCTACCTGTGTTCTAAGCAGGGATATCCTCACCAAGTACTAGTAAATAAAACTAATTTTATTAGTACAGTTTGTACTTGTGAATATTTCTGAATCTGAACCTGTTTGAGCAGGAAAAGCAGACACTTTTGAAACTACTACATGAGATTTCAAAACGATGTGGACTAACCTGAGTCAGGCTTTGGATTCCAGTAACCTGAGCTACAGTGCTTGCTATTTCCTGAGCACATGATTCCCGGTAAGTTTCTACCACTCTCTGTTTCTCAGTTTACATTTAGTAAAGATGTTTTCTTTAGTATTACTTTGTTTTGATTTTTTTTGAAAGTATCACATTGTTCTTTCTTCTATTTTCCCCCCAAACTCTGTCATATACCTTCTTTGCTCTTTCTCATAATCATTATAGATACAAATATATATATGATCTGTATGTATATACATATGCTTATATGTGTATTCATGTATATATTATATATACACATATAATTTGTATGTATATCATTAAATATATAAATAAAACCCATATAGGGTTTCTTATATGTATATGTTTTCAGAGATGACCATGTGGTATTCTATAACCAGTTGGAGGGACTTTCCCTGAGGAGCACTATTTCTCGAATTCTCATTATTCCTTAGGTGCCTATTGTTCTTCATCTAGGGTCAAGGCCTCTTGAGTTTTCCCACTCAATGTTAGCATTTCTACTGGTATTAACTTATTCAGGTCTTCTTTTCACTATTATGTGAAAAAGTCTTCATTTGTGGAGGTTCTCTAATATTTATAGATGCAGCAACCTTCTTATTTCTCTGGGCCTTACAGACTTACTACTCTCTTCTCAAAAATAATATATTATCCTTAGGATCTGGAGCTTCATTTTAGTTGTATCTCTACAACTGTGCATTTGGGTCAGTAATGGTTTTTATTTCTGTTTATTGCAAAGGGAAGCAACTTTGATCAAGAGTAAGAACTATATGTATTTATGGGTATGAGGGTAAATGTTTAGAAAGTAGTCAGTAATTATACTGGTTTAATAAAATAGCAGTTTTAGGTTCTCCTCCAAGGCCAATGATATTCCTAGTCTTAGGTAGTTGAATATGTTTACAGCATCATGCCTGATTTCCTTTTTGCTGAGTTGGTCTTAAGTGCAATTAGTGAGCCAGTTGGTTACGAACAAGGTATCTGAGCACCATGAAGTTTTATAATGGCGTATTTTTCACTGTTGTGGTTCATAGGTTTCATTGATAGGACACTTTCTTGGAAGCTTTCATGACATCTGGTGGTATTATAAAAGTTAGCCAGTATGAATAAAGTTTCCACATCAAATATAACCCAAATCCTCTGTGTCCCATACCTAAAGTGCAGAGTCCCTAGGAAAAATGATTTACTTTAACCTACTACTTTAGGAGACACCCAAAGGAAACAGCAGTCAACTATCATGTTTTCAGAATTTCTTATCTTGATCAACAATTCACATCATACCTGATGAATCAAGGGGAGAGGATCACTGGCAGCCTAGATAGGAAAATTTTATTTAAACTATATGCAGTTATATATTTTACTGACTAGTTTTGTGTTAATTTGACACAGACTAGAGTCATCAGAGTGGAGGGATCCTCAATAGAAAAAGTGCATTCATAAGATTTGCCTACAGGAAAGCCGGTAGGACATTTTGAAAATACTAATTTATGGAGGAAGACCCATTCCATGGTCAAGTCATATTTCTCCCAAGGCTGGTGGTCCAGCATACTATAAAAAAACACTCTGGATAAGCCATGAGAAGCAATCTAGTAAGCCATACTTCTCAATGTCCTTTGAATCAGCTCCCACCTCCCGTTTCCTGCCCTGCTTAAGTTCCTGATCTCACTGCCTTTAATAATAAACTTTTGTATGGAACGATGAGTGAAATAAATGATTTCTTCCCCAAGTTTCATTGAAAATGGTGCTTCATCACAGAAATACCAACTTTAACTAAGCAAAATTGGTACCAGGAGTGCGGTTTTGTACTGTAGGATTGTAGAAAGATGTTGGAGCTTTGGACGAAGGAAAAAAAAGCCATGGAGTGTTTCAAGCTCAGTGAACTGTTCTATAGGAGATTGGAGGAGAAACATGGTGAAAGCAATACAGATGATGGGTGCCTGACTTGTGCCATTTCAGAAGGAAACAAAGACTCTACCAGACCTTTGTAACCAACCTGTGGTGTCTGGTAACTGGGGGCTGAAGAATCATCTGTGTTTAACAGGATACCAGAAGCACTATGGTAAAATATTTGTCACCTGGGATAATTGATGCTGGTTCGGTGGAGATGGGTGAGAAGCAATAATAAAAAGACCAACATCATTGAGGTGAAATACTTGGGGAAGTGTCTCCTGAGAATCAGCACAGCCATGTTCCAGAGGTGGCTAGAGTTGTAACTCATGCTGGCAACTGAACTTTTTTAGTGTAACAATTATCCAGCTGGTATGGATTTTGGAGGCATGAACAGGTTATGGGGATAACAGCTGAGGGTAGGCCCCATGAAGAGAGACTAAGAGGGTCTATTGGTGAAAGTGCCTTTTAGTTGCAGCAGAAGATCCAAGCATTTTGGAGATGGCAGTACCATGGGATGATCACCAAAATCAGCAGCAGCAATGGAGTGGAGCCAACTGGAGTCTAGAAAACAAGCTGTATGTGCTACAGAGTGAGAAGATGGAGAGTGGCTCAAGCCCTTTGGAGAAGCCCAGAAGATCATGATTGAATCCCCGATACTGGGCCCTGAGGTATTTGTACTGTTGGAGTTTGGTGTTGCTTTGTTTCAGTGCCCTGGATGATATCTCTCAAAGTGACAGCATACTGAATTTAATTTTGCTTTTTACAAGAACTCACAGCTGAAAGATTTTGAACTTCTAAAAAAAGAAAGAGATTAGATACTTTAAAGACTCTGGAGTTTTGCAGTATTTAAACTTATAAGGACTATGAGAATTTTAAAGTTTTTTATATTTTATATTGTGATATTAATATTAACAAGTCATCTTGGAGATAAATGAGAATGGAAAGGTTCTAGTTGAAAAGTGATGTGTTTGTGTGTCAAGTTGAGAAGGGGTCAGTTGTACTGCTTAGCTAATGTCAACTTGACACAGGCTTGCATTATCAGAGGAGGGAGCCTCCATAGAGAAAATTGTTGGAGCCACGAGTATTATATAATAAAATGTACAAATAACAGATTCTTAGACAGTGCCACAAGTGTACAATTTGTGAGGGACCTCATTTGCAGAGATTTGGGAACACCTGTCTTTTGGATAATCACTGTTAATTCATTAGAAACCTTTTGAAGCTATAACTCTTCTCCCCTTCAAAATGGAATTCATTCTCAAACTACCTTAGCAATGTAACTTTCTCCTAAATGAGCAATGGAATACCCTTCATGGGACTTTAGAGTGATGACATTCACTCTGCTGAAGTAGACAAATACACATAAAGTCAATCCCCCACAATTACCTTTGCTAATAGACCATGTAGGAATTTTAAAAAGATAGAATGCTTGACCTTACTGACAAATAGGTCTGGGCATCCACCAAAGCTGATTATCACAGTAGAGATTGGGATGAGGGGAGTGGGTGAAAAAGCATTCAGGGATGTCTAATGATCTTTTTTTGTTTGTTGGTTTTCTTGCTTTTTTTAATTGTTTTTTTTTTTATTGAGCTCTACATTTTTCTCTGCTCCACTCCCTGCCTCTTTCCTTTCCCCTACATCTCTCCCCCAAGGTCTCCATGCTCCCAATTTACTCATCAGTGTTTTTGATCTTGGCCATTCTTACAGGTGTAAGATGGAAACTCAAAGTTGTTTTCATTTGCATTTCTCTGATGGCTAAGGATGTTGAACATTTCCTTAAGTATCTTTATGTTTAAAAACCACCTATGAGTGAGTCCATGTGATAATTGTCTTTCTGTGTATGGGTTACCTCTCTCAAAATAATGTTTCCTAGCTCCATTTATTTTTCCTGCAAAATTCAAGGTGTAGTTTAGATTCCTCTGTTGAGAGTTCTCTGTTTAGGTCTGTACTCCATTTTTTTTTATTGGATTATGTGTTCTTTTGATGACCAATTTCTTGAGTTCTTTGTATATTTTGGAGATCAGACCTCTGTCTGATGTGGGGTTAGTGATGATCTTTTCCCATTCTGTAGGCTGTTGCTTTGTCTTGTTGATTATGTCCTTTGCTTTACAAAAGCTTTTCAATTTCAGGAGGTCTCATTTATTAATTTTTTTCTCTCAGTGTTTGTGCTGCTGGGGTTATATTTAGGAAGTGGTTTCCTGTGCCAACGCATTCAAGTGTACTTTCCACTTTCTCTTCTATAAGGTTCAGTGTAGCTGGCTTTATGTTGGGGTCTTTGATCCATTTTAACTTGAATTTTGTGCATATGGATCTATTTTCATTCTCCTACATGTTGATATCCAGTTATGCCAGCACCATTTGTTAAATATGTTTTCTTTTTTTCCTTTGATATTTTTTTTTGCTTCTTTGTCAAAAAATCAGGTGTTCAAAGGAGTGTAGATTAATATCTGGGTCTTCTATTCAGTTCTATTGGCCCTTCTGTCTGTTCTTATGCCAATACCAGGTTGTTTTCAGTACTGTAGCTCTGTAGTAGAGTTTGAAGTCAGGGATTGTGATGCCTCTAGAAGTTCTTATACTGTATAGGATTATTTTGGCTCTCCTGGGTTTTTTGCTTTTCCATATGACATTGACCTTCTTTAAGGAGGCCCTTTGTACTAGGGCAGAGTTCAATAAAGTGCATGACCCCCCAATTCCCATCACTTATCCCATGCTAACTGGTACAGAGGAAAACTTTTCCACTGGGGTCCAACAAGCTGCAATTGTGACTCCATAAATGGACCAAGTTAGACAAGCAGGCCTGGAGGTCTGGGCCAAGTTAGAGGAGAGACCCACTGATGGGGAATCTCAGCCAATCACGTTCTGTTTAAGGTGTGCACCCCTGGGGCCATACAAAACAAATAAAAATGCCTTGCCACTTCCTCTCTTTGGTTCCCTGCTCATCTGGTGTTCGTGGCATCTTTGGTTGTGTAAGTTTCCCCCTTTTATTAAAAGCTAAATCTTTTTCTGTTGAGTCGGCCTGGTTAATTATCTATAGACCACACCCCTTCATTTTGGCGCCCCCCCCCTTCCCCGCCTCCCGTCTCAGCGCTGCCCACAATAGAAACAGCAGCGCTGGCCGAACACAGTCCTAGGGCCACTGGGCACCCACAATAACTACACCGCCCCAAAACTGCCCTTCTCTACTTCCCGCCTTATGCTGCCGCCACAAAACAAACAACATTCCCCGCACACACCAACTCCCACCTCCATTTAATAGGATTGGGGCGGGGAAGCTTCCTTTACACTATCCACAATCAAGGCCACGATTTATCGGCCCGACAGGCACACCTAGCACCCAGCCGCGCCGCTCAGCTATAACCCACACAACATACAATCTATAAATTTAACCCCTGGATTTAAATATATATATTTCAAAATTTTCTTTCGGTTCTGAATTGGTGATGGGATAATAATAGGTATTAGGTCTTCTTTGAAGTTCAGTGTGTATCTCTATCATGGTTTTGACTGCTTTACTCACATCATTGCTCCTCTCTTCAATTACATTTTAGAAGCTCATTCCAGTGCTTCATTGTGAATCTCTGCATTTGCTTTAGCAGTTGCAGGAGTAAGGTTCGATGATGACATTTAAGATAGGCATGAATTTGACTATAGGGCAAGGCAAATTAATCTTATAGATGTTGAGATACTACTATCTTAACAAAAGGTAAAAGTTTAAGAGTCAAAATAAAGCCAAAATATTATGAGATTAGTGGCAATAGAATAATCCCTGATTTTTGGTTTCCTTCTTTCTCCTAAGCGGCTCTTCAGACATGAAGTAGAGATTTTGGATTTTTCATTAACAAGTTTGCTTGAGTTTAAAGAATGAGAGAGCCATGCTCAAATTACAAAGCCAGCTTTGATTTTAATTGAATTGGTACCACAAAAACACCACTTAGCTTTTATGTTTTTAGAGAGCTGAAAGCAAACAAGCAAATAGGAAGATTTATGAAATTTTACCCTGTTGGAGATGTGCTATGCCAATTTACTCCTTTTCTTTGGACATTTTGTTCTTGATGATTTATCCTTCTTCAGATGTCTCATTTGTCCAGTGGTCCCCAGATTCCTTGGTTGGATTCTCCTAGAAAGATAAAAAAACAAAACCCTGCCCAAACCCTAACATTTTGGAGTTCCTTTTTTGGCACTTGGTATCTTTGTTAAGGTAGAAAGGTTTTTCTGAACTTAAAGCAGTTGCACATTGAAATTATGAATAAGTGTCTATGGTATGGTACACATATTTTAATTTTCTGAACTCTGAAAAATAAAGCACATCCATTTGTCAATTTTTATTTAAGTATATTTTGAGTTACCTCCTTCAGAAGATGAATTTTGATTATACAAAGAACATGTAAAGTATTTCCTTATGATTTTCTTGGCTTGATGCAATGAGATTAAAAAAAAATCTTTCTTCAAATATTTGCTCTTAACCACTTGCTTCTCAAGAAATTGCAAAGACTGTAGCACATTTCCTACCAATAGCTGATCAATCCCATCATTACCTTGTGCTAGAGAGACTGTTAGACATGTATGGGATCTGACCTGTGTTATATATAACGGATGATTTCTATTTCTGATTACTTGTTGTAGTTGAGTAAGTAACAAAGTTAATTCTAAATCATCTGGAATAAGTTTAGAAGTTTTAATATGTAAAAACAACTTTTTATACATACTGAGAATCATTAACTAAATTAATATGTTCTGGAAAATTTAATAAATTCATGAGTAGAACATTTAATATTTAATTCTGGTTTTTGAGTTACTTTGTTTTTCTTGATTTGCAACCTGCCATTCTTGATTTATTTGCATTAGTTTAGAATATAGGGGCTCCAGAAATTGGCTCCTGTTATTAAATGATGGAACATTTAGGTAGTTTTTTTATAAACTGAAGTTTCTTACTTTGAGAATATTTGCTGCTAATGTCTCCCCCCAAAATTATTTTAAGTTGTTTGTGAATGTTCATTTTCTGTCCATAATGAAGCAATTTCAGCATTAGTACAAGGTCTTACAATTTCTGCTGGATATATTCCTGATAATTGATGAAGTCTAAATTTTCTTTCAGAATCAATTGAGAAACATTTTCAACACAAGTGTTTAATTTTTCACTCTGTGTGTTGAAAATATCCATTCTGAGATAATTATCTTCGCTCTTCATATGAATTCCTATAGGAGAATGAGGAAATGGTATAATGACTAGGATACAATAAAGATCTGGATCCAAGTGATCCACAGGTTAATACTGTCATTTTTTTTTTTTTACTGGAGCCAATTTTGTCTCAGCCACAGCTAATAATTTTCTAGCACTATTGAAATCCTTATCTTGTATGGTTTGAAATAAATTACTTAGTTCCTAAGTTGTTAGCCCACTTACAAACGCTAGTCATTTAATATCTCCCAGCATTTTTTAAAAATCATTAATGCTTTGTAACTGATCTCTACTGTTTTGTTCATTCTGTAGTTGAATTTTCTATAAATCCATCTTATATCTTAGCTAATTGACAGAATCTCCTTTTTGCTTTTTATCAGGATAATCTCTAAGAAGGCAAAATACTCTTTATTTCATCGAATATTGTTTCTAAGGTATCTATATCTAAGTCAGTGAGGAAGATAACATTCATAAAATGGCAGATTTTAGGTTGGAAAATCTGTTTACAAATTATTTCTATTGGCTGTTGTACAAATTGTTGGCACAAAGTGGGCTGTTTAACATCTTATGTGAAAGAATTTTCCACAGATATCTGTGAATAAGCTGGGAATTATTATATGAAGACATTGTGAAGGCAAATATTTCTTTATCCTATTCTTTTAAAGGTATAGTAAAGAGCAGTCTTTTAAGTAAATTTCTATATTAGACAATCCTGTAAGTAAGGCAAGGGAATTCCAGGCTATCAAGAGCCATTGGCTGAATGACCTTACTTATGGCTCTTAAATCTGTTACCATTTTCCATTTTTCATATTTCTTTCTAATGACAAATATAGGAAAATTTCAAGGACTTGTCAATTTTTTAGTATGTAGAATTGCTCGTGTACTATCTGTTCTAGAGCCTGTACATGTCTGATGTCGAAGGCCAATATTTTACACAAAGAGTTTTGTCAAGTTAACCATTTTAAAGGTAGGGCTCTTGGTACTTTTGAAAGATCAATAGATATTGTGCCTTGCTTATGTCTATGTATGCTTGTATCTTATAGATATTCTTGATAATATGCTGCAATATTTTTTCATAAGTATTCTTTACTTTATTTTTTGGTTCTGAAGCTGGAGAAATATTAATCTGGGTATTCCATTGTTTTAACATATATATTCCCATAAGTTCATTGCTTTGTTAGCCACATATAGCCTTAATTTTCCTATTTGCCCTTCTGGCCCTATACATTCAATACATCTTGCATTTTGTTTTACCTGAAATAAAGTTCCAAATCTTAGAAGTTTAATACCAATCTGGATGCCAAGGTTTTTATTAAATTACTGTTACAACTGTCCTTGTGTTTACCAAACCTTCAGTTATAATGCCATTTATTCATATTTTTAGTTTTGGGTTTCGATCATTTATAGAAGTTCATGAAAATACTTGCTATGTTGTCTCTCATGAAACTTTTGTCTTATTACTGAAGCTAAGCAGCTTCAAACGGTCCTTGATTGAGTTCAGGGCAGTGTGGCTTTTAGCAACATTAAGTATTTTTATTGCTCTGTGAGTGAGTTTCTCCTATGCTGACAGGGTATGAATAGATCATATTTGATACTGGGTTCTTTGTGAGGCCTCCTAAGGCATTTTCTGAGGACAAAGGATTACCTTGCCTTCTCCTAGTTGATCTGCATTCATGATGTCAGCTTTTCCCACTTCTTCTGCGTATTCCAGAGGGCTGGGGCTTTCAATTTAGATCATATCAACAAAAAACATTGTTTCTAGGAAGTCCTTCCCTAGAATCCCTTTTCAAATGACCTTGCTTGCTAGCAGAACTAAATCATCTGACATTTTGATTTTTTTTAATTTTTTTGAAATCACTTCTCTTATCAATGTAGCATCATAAATGTGAGATCCAATATCAGTTGTATTTCTAATACATTCATCTATGAGTGCTGATTTTGCCATTAAAGGCCTAATCTCCTTTTAACATCCTGAATTAGCATTTTTGAAAGCCAAAGTTTCAATTAATATTTCTCTAACTTCTCTGTCTTTTACTATTCTATTTACAACTGAAGTCCATTTTTGCAAAAATGTTAGTGAAGGCTACTTTTGGATCTTTTATATATTTAGTAAAAGACTTAGACCTCTTTCCTGATTTTTCAACCTTGTCCCAAGCATTTGAAATAGTTAGATGACATTGGGCCAACTTGGAATCATCAAATATAAACTGTTTTTGCAAATGTGCATATTGGCCTTCATTGAAAAATTGGTCTTAGGAAATATCAATACCTTTAGTCCTGTTTCTTTTTTTTAAGTGGCACTAGATTCCTCCTTCCCCCATGTTCTCCACTGTAAGTAAGGATATTACAATATTGCTTACAACATTGCTGTGGCTGATTTTTTTCTATCTTGAGGGATAATTCTGTTCTGAGTTGTCCATGAATTTTTCATTTGCTTTACATGGGGTTAATGCCTACCCTATGAAATAATTGCTTCCCATATCTCTTCCAGTCTAACATATCTACTGGATTCCAATTAGCTTCTTCATAATCATGGGGATGCCTTTCATCTTCTGGTCATTCTTTTATAGTAACTGAATAAACAAAGGTTGGTTTTCTTTTCTCTTTCTTTCTTTCTTGCTTGCTTGCTTGCTTGCATGCGTGCATGCTTGCTTGCTTGCTTTCTTGCTTTCATGCTTTCTTCCCTTATAATTCTCTATAATTACAGAAATGCCGTCCCTACTACTTCCTGCATGTCTTTCTATCATCTTAAAGACAACCTTTAACTCTCTATGATTACAGAAAAGCCATCTCTACTACTTCCTGTGTATCTCTCTATCATCTTAAAGGCATCCGTTAACTTTCTATGATTACTGTACTACTTCCTGTGTGTCTTTCTGCTGTCTTTCAGACAGCCTTTAACTCTCTGTGATTATGAATATCAATTTAAGAATTCTTTTTAAAATTTTATTTAGTTATTCGTTTCTCTAACATACTAGTCCCATTTCCCCTTCCTCCTCTTTCCTACCACACCCCAACCTGCTTTTCAGAGACGGTAAGGGCTCCCCTGAAAAGTCAACTAAATCTGACATATCACCTTATTGAGGTAAAACAAAGGCACTCCCTGCCCCTGTGCCTAGCTGAGCAAGTTATCTCTTCATCGAGAATGGACTCCACAAAGTCAATTCAGTCATTAGATTTACATCCTGGTCCCTCTGTCATTGGCCCCATATACTACCTAATCTATACCATTATTATCTGTATTCCGTGGGCCTAATTGGTGCTATGCAAAATACCAGTAGTCAGTGCAGAGTCAGTGATTTCTCCTTTGCTTGGGTCAACTGATTCTATGGTTTTCCCCACAGACACCTTTATTCATATTGATGTGAGATTCCCCCTGTATGCTGTGAACACCATTGTTTAATAAAGAATCCGTTTCAGCAAGTGGATTAGCAGAACAGAGCTAGGTGGGGAAAACTAAGCTGAATGCTAGGAGAAAGAAGGCAGAGTCAGGAGAAGACATGTAGCCCCACCAGAGACAGATGCTGGAACTTTACCCAGTAAGCCACAGCCTCATGGCAATACACCAATTATTAGAAATTAGTTAAATTAATATGTAAGAGTTAGCCATTAAGAAGCTAGAGCTAATAGGCCAAGCAGTGATTTAATTAATACAGTTTCTGTGTGGTTATTTCAGGAGTCTGGGTGGCCAGAAAGCAAATAAGCAGCTACCTACAATAAATTGGCACCTTAATCCACTTAAAACCTGAGAGAGTTTGGGAAGGAAGTCTAGGCAAAAAAAAAAAAAAAAAGAGAGAGAGAAAAAGAAAAAATAGATGGTACAATCCCTTTTGGATGTCACTATGGTGATTTCTCAGAAAATTAGGAAACAACCTTCCTCAAGATCCAGTAATACTACTTTTGGGTATATAGCCAAAGGTTGCTCAATAGTACCACAAGGACATGTGCTCAACTATGGTCATAGCAGCTTTGTTTGTCATGGCCAGAACCTGGAAACTACCTAAATGTCCCTTGAGCAAAGAATGGCTAAGAAACATATGGTACATTTACACAATGAATTACTACACAGCAGAAAAAAAATAACGACAGCTTGAATTTTGCAGGAAAATGGATGGAGCTAGTAAACATTATTTTGAGTGAGGTAACCCAGACACAGAAAGACAATTATCACATGTACTCACTCATAGGTGGGTTTTAGACATAAATCAAAGAAAGCCAGCCTACAAACCACAATCCCAGAGAACTTAGACAACAATGCAGACACTAAGAGAGACTTACATAGATATAATCTACATGGGAAGTAGAAAGTAAAAAAATGACAAGATCTCTTGGGTAAATTTGGAGCATGGGGACTTTGGGGGAGGATTGAAGAGGGGAGGGGAGAGGCAGGGAGGGGAGCAGAGAAAAATGTAGAGCTCAATAAATATCAATTATATATGTATGTACCTGGGGGAAAAGTTCTGCTACTGTATCAGTCTCTAGAGTCACTTTTGACCCCACCCATGTTTGAACTTGTATTTTACAGATTTATTCCTCCTGCCAGATATATGCCAAGGCCAACCCTCAGTGGGTTGTTCGGATGTGCCAGCCACTGCACCAGCTCTGAGGATACCAACCGGGTGACTGGCAAGTTGATTTCTCCTTCATGCCCACTCCAAAAATACAAACAAACAAACAAAACTAAAAAATTATGTTACCTCTTAACTCTTGTAGACACCTTTACAAGATGGATGGAGGCACTTACAACCTCCAAGAAAACAGCAGAGCTGACAGCTCAGATACACATCATCCCTCAGTTTGGCATGCCACCCCCACAAGCTCCTGGGATATCAATGCAAGTACCATCTATCTATCCAAGCTCAAGCTGGCACCTCTCTGTAGTGAATGGACTGTCTAGCAGCTGACACCCTCCACCCTCCGTTTTCTAAGATGTTCTAATGAAGGCTTTTCTGCCTTGTTCATTTATCATTGGCAGTAAAACAGGGGACATCTTCATTCTTGCTAACAATCTCCACTCTCCCCATAGCTAGTCCCATTCATAGGACTGATGATAGTAATCTATTTTTTTCTCCTAGCAACGTGCCTTCTCTACTTCTTCAAGAAACAGATTCCTGATATCTCCAGGGTGGCAGCTAACCAAATGATTCTTCACTCATGTCCCATACTTAGCATGAGCCCACCAACTTCTCAACTCCACCTCCGCACATCGTCCCATGCCTGCAGAAAGTAGCCAGTCTTGAATCTGCACACACATACCCAAGGAGTCTGAAATGTTTAGGTGTAAGCATCACCTCGGCCCACCACCCTCCAAACCCTGCCTCCTTTCAAAAAGGCCTGCCAAAGGATGGCTCCTTTCCAGGGATGTTCAAAACTACAACTACAGGGTATTAAAACTGCCTCTTAGAGATCGATCAGGTGTTTTTTCAGTCTCTTCTCCCCGTCTCCTCTCTGGGGGCCATTTTACTCATTAAATGAGTTGTCTGTCCAGCAGCTGCGACCCTCTACCCTCTGGTTTTTCCCAATGTCCCAATTAAGGGTCTCGCTGCTCATTCATTTACTCATTTGCTCATCCAAGAGAATTTTACTCATTAAACCTAGCCTTTTAATTCTCAATTCAGCTTGATTTGTATTATTGCATTGGCAGAGAGGCTTAATGTTTGAGTACAGAAACCTTTCCCTTAGCATATGTGAATCCCAAGGTTCAAACTTCATCACCAAAAAGTAAAAATAAAGTCATATATTTTAAGTGATTTTTTATTGTATTAAAATATACATACATATATAGGAAATAGCCTAATATTTTCATAAACATTTGAAAAACATAAAAGTTAATCCACAAGTTTTTACTTTGTATACGTATATGTAATGATGATATTGAGTAGGATATTCTTCATGATTTGCCTTTGTTTTGCTGGATCCATATTCATCTGGCCCATAAAGTTCAATGAGTCATCACCACACTTTCATGGGATATGAATAGAAGATCAGTAAAAGGGTGAAATATTGGCAAATGACCTTTGATCTGTGTGGAGTTGGAAGTTTTCAACAGAGGACTAGCATGCTACCACAAGCAGACCAAAAGGATGCCATTGATGCGATTTTATCAACTACTGAAAATGGTTGTTGCATCTCATTTACTCAGTGGAAGTAAAGTAAGCATTGGTTTTCTAAGACTTTGCATGACCTAGAAATGGTAGCAGTAAGTATGAAAGATATTTGGACACAGTTAGTCCTGGGTATATAAGGGTAAAGTATCTTCCCTTTTTCTGTAGATCTGCTTAGTAAAGAGGGAAATTTAGTATAAGCTCCCAGTAGCCCAAATACCACTCAATTTTTCAGTTAAGATCTTTTACTTTTATAGCAGAGATGAAGAAATTCAATCAGAAGTAAATGGCCAATGGCTTCGAGGTACCTGATCTTTCAGGAATTTAGATGTGTTTCTGCTGGAAGACAAAACTACTGGGTATAAAGGTCAACCTGCCCAGATTACTATAATTAATGTAGAGAAAACAGTGGTTATGTTAGAATTTGTCGAAATGGCTGAGAACTTCAAGATTTATTTTATTTTTTGTAGTTGCACCTCTCACAAGGAAGGATGTGGTATGTGTGTGAGTGTGTGTGCTGTACACATGCGTGTGTTTTATGTGTATGGTAGTGTTATGTATATATGTTTTTTGTGTATATGTTTTATGTATATATATAGTATTTTATGTGTATATGTGTATACATGTGTGTAAATGTATTTGATCATAAGAGTGTATGGAATGTTATGTGTATTTGGGTGTATGTATAGCAGTAGATCTGTCCACACTATTGATTCTATGCAAAGATAACATATGCCTTATTTAAAATATATCAATTTAGTCTAGTCCACATGATTTCAAACATTAATAAAATAATAGAATATTCAGAAGGTCTTCATGAGTTCTTCCTTCCGACAGACAGTTACATGTTCATCATTATTTGATGAGCTGAGTACAGTTTATATAGTTAAAGATGAGAAAAAGCATGAGTTTTTAGTTTAGCATTACAATCTCATTACCAGACAAAGAAAATTCTAATGAAACTCAGTTATATACCAATGATGCGACTCAATGAATAGATTTAAAAGACTGGAAACTCTTTTGTCCTTCATTAATATATGGGGCCCTGTAAAGGCCAGATAATATGATTCAGTGGAAACAGCTCTGGATGGGTGTCAAGAGGATAGATTGAATCCCAGTCCTGCCATTTGGTGGTTGAATGACCCTGGGTAATAATTGGATTTTCTTGCCTTTCTTGTTTCCATGACATGAGAGAGTTGGGATAGATGATCCCTAAAGTGTGCTTGAGCTACAAAAGTACAAGTTTCTAAATAAAATTAACCAGTACAGCATTCTTGATGGCAAACCACAGCAGTCTTCTTCACAGATGGCCATGTGGTCCGAGATGCTCATTTGAAGGCTGCAACATGTGAGAGGCACATATTAATCCTCTCTTTCTATGAATAAACATCTTATCCAAGCATTAACTTATATATAAATTGAATGTTTAAGAAACTGAGATTTACAGCATTTGTAACCATGAATAACAGCAAAGACACACACACACACACACACACACGCACACATTATTTCTTTTAAAAGATGCATTTGTTCTTTTATTCTAAATCTTATTCTTTTTATTCACTATTCTGAGAAATCCAGGATCACCTGTTTCCAAACACATCTGAAATTACACTTGGGGAAGTAGAGCCTGAGACATTAATTAAGAGATCAGTCAGAGTCTGCTGGGATAAAACCTAGAGTGGAGTGAAGGACCAGGGAATGTAACACAGAAGAAGCAGCTCTGCAGCCAACAGAACCAGGCTGGCTTACACTTTAATTAAGAAGTTTGAAACTCAAATTCAGGTGTATATGTGTTTAAAGCAGTGGTGTCTAGGGTTGTCAAACTGTTCCTGCAACAAGAAGATACAACCCTTTGATTCCATCCATTACCCTGAGTGCTTTGGTACTACAGAGTTTACCATACGCTTGAAAGAAAGCATTTCATTTCATTTCATTTCATCTACTGGTAGAGAAACTACTTGAAAACATAAGAATGTTCAGATTTCATCCAGACTCATACTATAAATATGAATAGATAATAGCCTAGAAATATCAGTAGTTAATAGCTGGGTCATTTAGTTGTGTTAAGAATTACTGTAAAGAATTATGTAAAGAATTCATATAAAATGAGCTGTTTTTAACCAGAAAAGGAGTGGTGCTCACAAGCTAGAAAGTGTGGATTTATGTAAAGTTGTAGAAGAGAGTCAATGTGACTCACAGTTCCTGAAATATTGACAAGATTCTGGATTGTTATAGAGAGTCAGACATCTTGATGGGGAACTCATTGGATGCTATCCTTTATCACAGTGCTTTGTCCAGTCTCATCTTACTGAACCAAGCACAGCAATTGTTAGGACCATGAAAATGAGTACACATTTTGGGTGCCATCACCTCAGCAAAGCTCTGTTAAGGGCAGAACTCTTGTGACTTCCAAATAGTGAAAACCATATAGGAGAGGGCTGAGGTTTTAGTCTGGTGTCGTTAAGAAGACATGTGGCAACCACTAATAGAAGTGCAGAAGAAAGCAAAGGCACATGTGCTGTTGGGGACACATGTACCCTGGCTCACCTTGGAGTCTCCCTGTCCTGTGGCAGGTAGTTTCAGGGAGTACATGGAAAACATTGCACACTGAAAACCTGAATTGCTCTGACTCTCTGCTGGAGGGCTCCCTAAACGCATGGAAACAGACTTAACCACAAGTCAGAATGTTTGGAGATAATCAACCACACGGTGAAATCAGAGCTTGCATTTGCCTTAATTAAATAAAATTAACCTTGGGTCAGGAGGCTGCATTAGCATCTAGTGGACAGGAAGTAATCATAGAGCGTCAGAGGGCTTCATGGAGAGATAGAGAGACACAGTAAGTAATAGGGTGAAGTTTGGAGAGGCACAGCCTTTTCTGGTTTGGTGAAGCAGAAGCATGGGTCTTCGGTGGATGCCAAAAGGAGGGGATTAGCTACTCAGCCTCTCTCTGAGTTTGCAGGTTTTCTCCTCAGCCTTAGGATCTTAAGTCTTATTCATAAAAAGAATGATGGAGGTTTAGTTAAAGCTACCTTGCTTGACAACAACAGGGCCAGTGCCTGCGGGAAGAGAATTCCTGCCAGGCTGCTGCCAGAGAAGCAAGCCACTAACTACTGAGTTGCAATTGCTGGCTGAAATAGAAATAGATAAGGGTGCAGTTACTCTGCCGAAACAACACAGAAAAATGAGGAAGTAGTAAGGAATTAAGGTGTCCAGGGGGCAGTCTTGAGAAGGACCCACATAAGATGGGTGTTTTGTGGTTAAAAGCCTGAAGCTTCCTTTTCACCCCTCGCTCATGCTAGGGGTTCTCCATTTGGTTTCCTAGAAGACGCCAGCAACTTAAAACACCTATGTTCATGACCTGGTCACCACTGTACCCCTTTTTGGTCTTTCTCCTTTCTATGGTTATCAGATAAAATTTCAACTAACTCAATTTCATATACACAATGAATGATGTCCTTAGTATAAATATTTTCTATACATGTTTTGATTCATTCTTAAATGTTAGGCGTTGTTTATTTGAATTTCGAATTTACTAGGCTTCTGTGTATTTATTTGATAAACCTGACTTCTGAGATTTTTTTTCCTAACTCCTCCACTTCCTCTAAGTCACCTCTCAAACCATCTAGGCACAAGTTCTGTTTGGGAATAAATTAAAATTAAGACAGAACTTAAATGATTTTTGCATGCCTGAATCAAAGCCTTTTAAGTTTTCTTACAATAGCAATTCTCCCCTTTTCTGTAAAGCAAATACTTATTTTATTTTGTTTAGAAATATTCTAGTTTATTGTGGCTAATAAGTCAAAAAAATTCTTTTGTGTAAAGATAGATTAAGACACAATGGCAGGCTTAAGGACCTCTTTATGGGTTGTCTTTCCTCTCACTCCCTACGAAAATAGGAATGTAAAAGCTGAAACTCAGCAGCTATTTAGATATAAGACTAATTTCAAGATTGAAAGTATGTGTTAGGATACAGAATAAAAATAAGCAAGGCTATATCTCTGATAATTGGAGAGTCACAGCAGTAGCCGCAAACTGAGAAAAGAACTACAAATTATTTTGTATTTCTGAAACTGTCTAATGATTTCAGATAATTCCTGACTTTTCAAGAGCCTATGGTGTGGTGGTGTGAGTAGGAATGGTCCCATAGACTCATATGTTTGAATGCTTGACCCATAAAATGACACTATTATGAGTTGGGGTATGGCCTGGATGGAGGAAGTATGTCACTGAGGGCAGCTTTGAGGACTCATATGCTCAAGCTAAACCTGGTGTAAAAGTCTCTTTCTGCTGCCTGGAAAGCAAGATGGAGAAGGCTTAGCTCCTCCAGCATCGTGTCTGCCTGCATACCATCATGCTTCTTGCCATGATGATAATGGACTAAGCCTCTAAAACTGTAAGCCACAATTTAAATGTTTTCCTTTATACAAGCTGCTGTTGAAATTACCTGGCACAAGTGAGAAGGAAACACAGGATACAAACAACCTGCTTAGGAGTTTATTAGAGGCGGGTGTGTACAGGCCTGGGGGTCAGTGTGGAGAGAGAGAGGTAGAGAGAGAGAGAGAGAGAGAGAGAGAGAGAGAGAGAGAGAGAGAGAGAAATTATGTGTCCAGGTTTTAAAAGCTGCCTAGCAAATGTGCAAAGGGCATTGGCGTGACTATGTTATACGCTGATGATGCAGATGGGCCACTCACGCATGAACACAAGGGTTTTAGCTGAGTCACATGTGGAGGCAACCAGGCATGTGTGTACATGGGCCACACGGTGGCTCTTTGCTCCCCAGGGCCCTTCCGCATTTGCCTGCCTTTAGAATCTGGAAGTGCAGCCTCATCTGTGGTTGAATAATTACACCTGTGGCCACGGTGTCTCTTCACAGCAATAGAAATCCTAGCTAAGACATGATAATATGGATTTCTGTATTCCTATGAGTCTAGTCAGCATCTTTCATCTCACTAACTTCTCTAAAATCTCTTTTTAAATTGTCCTAGATAAAGTGTTGCTAACTATCATTTTTTTTATGTTCCTCATCCTCTTTATTGCATGTCTATTTGATAATGTCTATTGTGAGCAATACTGTACCACTAACAGATATCACCTTTATATATTCCTTGCATAAAGACAGCAAGTGATAAATGATACTCACCATTCCATTCATTTAATGAGAAATTACAGACCAGGAAATTGGACTTAAGATATTGGTCACCAGAAATGGCATTTTCTATGTTAATGTTTTAGAAAGAGTGATGACTAGTAGTGGTTGTCAATTTGATACACCTAGAAGAAGGAAATCTCACTTGAAGAATTGCTGTCTTCAAATTGATCTATGGATACATCTATGAGGCATTTTTAAATTAATTGAATAGTTAATTAATTGATATAAGAGAGCCCAATCCACTGTGGGCTGTCCTACCTCTAATAAGTGGTTATGTGTTTTACAAGAAAGGTAACTGAAAAACCAGTAATAAACATTTCTCAGTGGTCTCTGCTTCAGTCCCTATCTCCAGGATCCTGCCTTAAATTCCTGCCATGACTTTTTTCAATGGTTAACTGTAATCTAGGAAAAAATGAATCTGTATTTAGTAAATAAATTTTAAAAATCTTTTCCTCCCTAGATTACTTTGGGTCATTTTTTTTCCCACAGCAACAGAAGAGCACCTAAAACAAAGGATTAGGAAAAAATGTTCGCTTATTTCTTTTGTGTTTTTAATTGCTGTGATAAAAGACCATGATTAAAACAGCTTGGGGAGGAAAGGGTTTATTTGGGTTTACAGTTCCATATCACAGTACATCATCAAAGGAAGTCAGGGCAGGGACCTGGAGGCAGGAACTGAAGCAGAAGCATGCAATGCTGCTTACTAACTTGCTAACTATGACTGATGGATGGATATGAGAGAAGGGAGAGAGAGAGAGAGAGATTTGATGACAGTGGAGAGCAGTAATAAAACAGCCGAAATAACATTCTAGCTATTGTATCACTTTCCCTAATTTGGAAACAAACTTACTAAACCAAATGAAGTCTTCCTTCTTACTCAGTTTGGAATTGTTTCCCTGACTCTAGGATCAGGTGGGATTTAGCCCTGTTTGGGTTAAGACGTTCGGTCAGTCCTAAAATAAGTTTTATGTCTTACGGTGGTCCTGTCCTAGGGAGAATTAGAATGAAAACAGGTTTTAATGTCTATTAAATGTTAAAATGAAGACAGACCTTAAAGACTGTCTTTCACATGCCTGAACCAAGGAAGGATGCATTGCAAGTGGGCAAAAACAAATGGAAGCTGCCTTGGCAAGTACAGTGGAAATTGCCCCATAAGAGTTTCTTACCAATGGCATCCTGTAAGGATAGAAGGGAGGCTAGGACCTTTGAAACCCACTGAGCAAAGACTTAAAACCTTGGTCACCAAGCTCTGCACCCTAACCCCACTCTTACCCCTGGAGAGAGCTGCTGAAGCCCAGGGCTCCCAGTTGCCCCTCCTCCCCCACAGAAAACCAATTTTAGGAGACAAGCTTAAATAAGTGTAGAGAGGATAGAAGCAAGAATTTTAGTCGCATGTTCAGGTTAACGCTCCCAGAGACTCACTCTGAGAGATTATTGGTGCTATCAGCTTTACCCCAAGAAATTTCTCTTTGAAAGTGTCAGTGGTTACTACAGAGACTTATAATTGGTCCAAGTGCTAAGAATAAGTGACTATTGAATGCTCATCCATAAATAGGACATCTAGAATATATCACTTTCTCCAAGGCTCAGGGAGCATGGAGGAAAAGGTGGCAGGAACAGTGTAAGGGAATAAGAAAAAGATGGAGTATTGTGGAATGCTCTCTTCTGGGAGTGACATGGATGTTGCCTTAAGAACCCACAGCAGCTGAGGTTTCCTGCTCAAGACCTTCAGGGGACTGAGCCCAGCAGTGTTCTGTTGTGGAGCAGGGGGCTGGGCCATCCCTGATGATTCATAGGCCCTTAATGATTCCAGGATGAGGAAGTTTACTTCAGTTGTGTGGCTGCTGGTAAGAAGCTCATGACCCTGTAAATGACCCTCAGCTGTGTCCTGTCAGGATCAGTAATTAAGCTCACTGAGTCACATAGACCCCAAAATACACAGAAGTATAAAAGGGACCGTTTGGAAGAGGAAGGTAACAGAAGAGGTGGGATGGTGTCAAGACAGGGAATGGCCCTTAAGTATGATCTATGTAATTTATTGTTATGTATTAATATGGGTGTATGAAAATGTCAGAATGAAATGTATAATTAATATATGTTAATAAAATAATACTAAAATAATAGAAATGTATAAAATGGTGCCTATTGGTGAGTTTGTGAGGAAGGTGAGTGTCTTTTTTTATGACGGTTGTCCCTTTTGTTTAGGTTTGAATTCATTTGTAAATGCAATATTCAACAAAATAGTGAAAGCCCAACTTGAAATCCACTTAGACTTAGATGTTCATGTATATACAGGAAAATTAACTCTAAATGAAATAAATCAAACAGTAATAGCCACTTTTACCTGGGCCTTATCATATCCAACAACCATGCCTTGTACCTTATAGATCAAAGAAATTACTTAACACATAAACCATATATCCAAAGCCATTTCTCTCTATTTGTGAAAATAACAGTAAATTCTGTATGTTAAAAAAGAACTTTTTATTTACTGACTTAAATCTAGATGAAGTTTTCTTATATATTTCACATGAAAAAGCTCTTCCCTCTGTTGTACCTTCGCTATTTACTTTGAACAAATTAGAATTGTAATATAATCTTGTTTTAGGTTACACTTTTGTGTTTCTTGAGAGAAAGAAGGACTTTATATCTTCTACAGTTATTTGAAGGTGTATGGGGCTGGGGGTGAAAGCGCATAGCATGGGAGATAACCTCGTCTCTTTCTTTAGGGTTTCTGTCTCTGTAGTGAGGAGAATTTTTTTCTTGTTTTTTTCTCCCTCTAGATTTTAAAAGAAGTTTTGAAGGGATGGAAAATTTCTGTAGTATCTGATAGCAAATACTGAAAGACTCATTTGCATATAGATGCTTTAGTCTGCAACTGCATAATCCCTTGAGAGAGGCCCTGTTTAAATGGACAGGCAAGCTGGTAAGGGGTTGTCCAATTCCTAATGAAAAGTAAATTGAAATTGGAAAACATGTGCCTTGGAGGAGACCAGGTTTTTTAGAATATCAGTGTGAATCTGAATGATATAGCAAATCTGTGCCAAGTTGAACCTACTCTTAAAAAGCTGAGAAACACAGGGGGGAAGGGGAAACTGAGAGAAGATAAATGATTAGGTGCAAAGGGGTTTTCCCATGTGCCTTTTCTCTTAGAGTCCTGCCTGAGGTCTTCAGAGTGTGGGGAGTAGAGAAAAGCTGTCTACAAAAGCCCCCTGGCTTTGCTGAGAGCAAGCAGACCAAATGGTTCTTCCAGACAGGTTGCCAAGGCAAGCCTTTGTGACAATTGGTAATCCATTTACAGACTAAGGACTTTTAAGATTGAATGTTCCTCTGAGCTTGACTATGGGCTATGAAGATAAGGACAACTCTCCAAACAAGATAATGTGCAGAGAAAAGAGATTACAGAATGGTCAAGAGATTAAATAGAGGATGAGAAGTCAAACAAAAATGAGGAAAAGGGTTAGAAACTGATAAATGTGCAAGAAAGATAAACCAAGTTAGCAAGAGTAAGAAGAGGATAAAAGAGAAGAGTAAGAATCAGGATCAGGGGAATGGAATATAAAGATAATTAAGAATAAAGATGAAGTAAATCAAAGAACTGATAATGTGGATGAAGGAATCAAAATTAAAATATCAAACTGGATACCAACCCAGATCTCATGTCTGAATCAATTGATAATTGGTATATCAATATTTCTTTTTATGTCTCCCCAAGAATACCTATTTCTTTGTTACATTTCCACAAATATTGTTTTGTATCAGACTCCATTCTGAGTAGTTTTGATTCAGCATCTGGAATTGAGGACGATATTTTCATTCTTTAGTTGAAGCATCACAAGCATGGATCAAACTTTTGAGGAATTAACATCTTAAAGAAAGTTCTAAGATGTAAGCAATACTATGATACACATGCATAAAACACACACATGCACACAGTGTACTTGTAATTATATACCTATTCACCACACTAGGCAAACTAGATCTACCCTACAGTGACACACATTATAAATAGATATTACTGAGTGCCTGCTACAATGTCTCAGGTGTGGACTATCGTGCCTAAGGGGTGTGGTTATTCTGTTTGCACTTTAGTTTGACAATAAATGAATGAGATGAGAAAATAATTATTATAGGAAAATGAAAAACTTTAAGTAAAAGGAAATGATAACCATGACCTCTCTCTGAAGCTCTTGATTTCCTATAAATCTTTATCTAGGAGGTAGGGGTTTGTGAGGTTCCCCCACCTACATTGACATGTTGATTGATGATGTCATTGTGCAGGTATTCTTTAGACAACCATATTGTTTAGATTTGGTGAGCACAACTTTCATGTCATGTCTAGAGGACAGTATCTGGCATCGAGCATCCTCTTCTGATGGCTCTAATTAAGTACTATGGAGACTGATTACTGCGGCTTGATTATTATGTCTCTTTTTTCTACGTCTAGGCATAGAAAGCAATCCTGAGGACAGTTACTATAACAAAGAAGAAAGTTGAAGAGGCGTTGTAGTAAATAAAACTTTACAATATCGAAAACCAAAAAAGAATCTAGTGAGTCCGCAAGGGAAGTTCATATAATAAAAACAAATCCCCTTATGTTGCTCCTCAACTAAATTTCAAGTAAAACATCTACCTTTTACCATGGACAAGCAAGACAGACTTTTTTAGGGAACGGATTGTACTGTTGATTCAGTATACTTAATCAGTATACTTAAAGTAAGCTTTAACCTTAAGCTTACATGTTCAGTGTAGAGTCACATCTACTCATAACAAATACAGATGAAGAAATGCTCAATTACTTCATCTGTCTTACAATCAATCATCTGGGACTCCAGGACCAAATGGACAAACAAAGCTAAGTGAAAACAAGGAAACAGCTCCAGTATTTATAGTCAAATAAATATCTGCTAATGTGGTGATCTGAAAAAGAATGGCTCTCATAAGTTCATATATTTGAACACTTAGCCACCAGGAAGTAGATTTGTTTGAAATGATAAGAAGTTTGTTTTTGTTGGAGTAGGTGTGGTCTTGTTGGAGGAAGTGGGTCCCTGGAGGAAGGCTTTGAGGTTTCAATAGTCCATGGCAGACCCCCCCACCCCTCTGCTTTCAATTACTCATGTAGTGCTTAGTAATTCCCCAGCACCTCGGCCACCACGCTCCTGTCCATGATGAATATGTACTAACTCTATACCTGTGAACAAGCCACCAATGGTGCAGGAGAATTGTCTGTATTCTGTCAATCATGTTTTAAATAAATGCTGATTGACCAGGCAAGAGGTGTAGGCGGGAAAACCAGACAGGAAGTGGAAATGATGCAAGGAGAGCAGGAGAATTCTGGGGAGGAGGAAGTTGATTCCTCCCACTCCTGCCCAGACCACCGAAGCAGCAGGATAGGAGCTGCCCTACTGAAAAAGGTACTGAGCCACACGGCTAAAATAGATCAGAAAAATGGGTTAATCAAGATATGAGAGATAGCCAGTGGGAAGCCTGACCTAATGGACCAATCAGCTTTATAACTTATGGAGTCCTTTGTGTGATTTTTCTCTGGGACTAAAGAGCTCAGGGGGCGGGCAGGACAGATACCCCAACAAGCCAGCCCCACTCATGTTACTTGTTGGAGGAAGTGGGTTCCTGGAAGAAGGCTTTGAGGTTTCAATAGTCCATGCCAGACCCCCCCACCCCTCTGCTTTCAATTACTCATGTAGTGCTCAGTAATTCCCCAGCACCTCGGTTACCTGTCACCACGCTCCTGTCTATGATGAATATGAACTAACTCTATACCTGTGAACAAGCCACCAATACTATGCTTTCTCTTATAAGAGCAGTCTTGGTCATGATGTCTATTCCCAGCAATAGAACAGTGATTAAGATAACTACCTACATATCAGATGCTATACTAAATACTTTACATTAATATCTTATTTTATCCTCACAACCAATTTACGAAATTGATACTACATAATTGTTACTGTGTAGATGAAGATGCTGGAGATTACAACTCTTAAACAACTGTCAATTTTCCATTGCTGCAACAAAATACGTGAGATGAATCAACTCAGAGGTAAAAAGAATTATTTTGGCTCACAACTTCAAAAGTTTTAATCCATGGCTACCGGAGACCTGTTTTAATCTATGACACAGAACTTTTGGTGAAACAAAACTGCTCATCCAACAGAGGCCACTAGGTAGAGACAGATATAAGAAGATTATTTTTCAAGGATAATATGTACCCTCCAAGGACATTTACTTGAGGCATTCACACTGGCATGCTTTTGGCAGCTAAGACATAACTCCTAAAGCTCTGTCACTTCCTAAACATGAGTTTAGCTATGAATCCTTGAAAATGTTACAGTCTTGGTGATCCAGTAACCTACCAAAGACCTGACTTCTGCATTTTCAGCTTTGTAATGTTTCTTTATTCTTCTCACTTACCCTAAGTGACTCTAACCCTGTGTCAAATGCCTCTACTGGCTTGTCAAAATCAAGCCAAGGCAAAGCAATATAGTTTAAAGAGGCAATTAAATGTAAGATGAAATATATATAATATGATATTCTCCTATGAAGAAAGAGGCAAGCAGAGGAATACCTCTCTCAAAAACAGTAATAACTATCCGATTGAAATTCCTCATGATTCTCAGGTACATGACATTTTGGATTACCTTGTGGAATGTCTCTGATCATTGTCAAAATCATTTATTGTGCAGTTTTCACATATCTGTGCTGTGTTAGCAATATCAAATTCATACTAGATTTTACTTTAATATTTTGTAGAAGTTCTGAATTTCCCTATTCCTCCCTATCAAAAAAGCTATCATGCATTTATAGATGACCATGATGGAGCAACTGGCCTATAAAATAGTTCTAATATTGATCATAAATTACATGTATATTTGTGATAAAGACACAGAAGCTAACTGACAGCTGTCTGCTTAAAGTTTATGTCTGCAGTGGTATTGCCTTTGTATTTTAATGAATGAAACTTGCCTGAGAATCAGATACATAAAACAGCTACACAGGCCAGCCTTGCAGACTAGGTAACAATGACACACACCTTTAATCCCAGTAGCCACAATGACACACACCTTTAATCTCAGTAGTCACACTAGTTTGCTATACAAACCAGACAGTAGTGATGCATGTCCTTAATCCCAGAATTAAAGAAGATTATAAAACAAGAGAAGACAGCTCTCAGTCCCAGTCTCTTTGTGATGTTTTCTGGGGGCAGAATCACCATTTTCGGACTGAGGTTGAGGCAAGAGCCAGTGGCTGGATGCCTTCTTTGCTGATCTTCATGTTAAACCCCAAGTTTTGTCTCTGATATCTTATTAATTTTGCTTCAGAAATCATTTAAAGAACTACTGGAAATTATTATGAGAAAGCTTGGAAACACTTTAGCAAACCTACAGAAAGTTTACCCTGCTAGATAGTTCAGGTTATGTTTTTGACTTTTCATGAGTAACTTTAAAAAAGCATTCATGATTCCTTGGGCATAGTATTTATTTTGTCTCTAAATCACCTATACTTCTCAGTGCTGTCATCTTTGCAAATATATATCAACATTGACTATTGATAGCCATTTACTGTCTTGACATCTCAAACAACACATATGAAAATCTGTAAGGCAACTAGAATTCTCATTTCCATTTCATAGACACACACAGTGAAACATAAAAACAGCTCATATTAAACCCCATGACTCAGAACTGGCAGAGCCGTTATGTGGGTATAGACTTGAAAGGAATTAGGATCACCAGGAAAATATACCTTTCTGTGTTTTCGTAAAGGTGTTTACTGAGAAGTTTAATGGAGATGGGAAAATTCACCATATATATGAGTCACCCTGTCATATGGGTCATGTTTCAAACTGACCAAAATTTTTTAAAAAATTAAAAAGAGTGAAAGTGAGAGGAATGGCAGAATTCAGTTATCTTCCTTTGATTCCTCACGACAGATTCTTTGTGGCTAGCCACGTCTCACTTGCAGTCGGGCCCCATGGGGTGGACTATATCCCTTCAAATTGTGGGACCAGTACTTGATCCCTAATTCAAATATTATTCTCTTTCAGAAATAGACACCCTTACCCTTAAATGTAATCTTTTTCCATTTTCCTGGTGCTTCTGAAAGTGACTGAATTGACACTTAGTGTTTATACTCAGTCTCTTCCTCTATAATGAAATTAATATATCATAATATTAAAACCACATTTGTAAATTAAATATTTTATCCTTAAATTTCTCTCTCTCTCTCTCTCTCTCTCTCTCTCTCTCTCTGTGTGTGTGTGTGTGTGTGTGTGTAAATGTGTATGTGTGTCTGTGTCTATCATCTATCTATAACTCTGTTTATCTATTATCTATCCTTCTTATAGAAAGTTGGATTCAAAGCTTGCCTGCTTTGAGCTATGTAACACATGTTTTGATGAATTCATAGCCATGACAGGTTATTATATTGTTGATCAAAAAGCTGATAACAATGAATATATATCTTCAGATTTTACTAGTAAAGATCAAACTACTGTGAGATGAATTCTATTTCAAGTCCTAGGTTCTATTTCTTAGGATATCACCTGGAATACAATAAAGAGTATAAAAATAGTTTTAAAAAATACTATGCAAAGAGTAAGTGGCAGGCATAGGGTAATCTAGAAATAATTTGCAAGAATTATAGAATTAAAATACTATGTTTGTATTCATTTTCTATTACACCTGAGAAAGACATGGAAGTAAGGACAGAAAAAGTTTCCTTTGATGGAAAGACTAAACTTCTCTGACAAATATCACTAGTACAGAAACATACCCTAGTGAGATTTTCAAATCCAGACAAGGAACTAAGTACAGAACCATTCTTTTTTATTATGAGTTAAATTTTTCATTTATTTTATCTCCTGATTGTAGCTTTCTCAACATGTGTGGCAAGCACTTTGCCTTCACAGCAATAACTTAGTAATGAAGTTAATACTCTAAGAACAAAGATGATAAAATATTTTATCAGATTCTTATATTTAATGTATCAAAAATTACTTTGAAATCAATTCTATAATTTTTTTCAGATACTGTTTTATTTTATTTTTGAGATTTTAATCTAATTATAACATTTCTTCTTTACCGTCCTTGCCTCAAATCCTCTCATTCACCACTCTGCACTCTTCTTCAAATCCATGGCTTTATCTTTTATAATTTAATTGCTCTCTCTCTCTCTCTATATATATATATATATATATATATATATAGAGAGAGAGAGAGAGAGAGGCAGGGTAGAAGTTCCTAAATATAATATTTTCTGTCCATATAATGCTACTTGTTTGCTTGTTTCCAGGGTTGACCATTTGGCTCTGAACAACCAGTTGGTGTGATCTCTGTAGGTCACCTCTCTGGTTTCTAGCTTTGGTTAGTTACCTATAGTTCTTTGTGTAAGGTTGAGGCCTTGTGGTTTTTCTCCATCAAGTTTGTCATATTCATTGGTGTCATCCTTGTTCAAATCAAGGACCCATTTTTTAGCACATCCCTTATATTTTCTGCCTTTTTAATATTTCATCCAGGCCGGTTTCATGCTACTGGTAGATTTTTAATCAGCTTACAATATTTGTACAGTGAAATCTACATCCCAGAAAACCTAGAAAAAACATACAGGCTTATAAGCTACAACCTCTGGGGGAAAACCAGACAGGTAAGTATAATGATGGCACGGGGAGAAAAGGTGGCACACTGAGAAAATGACAGAATTCTCTGTGCATGAAACTTTCACATTGTCACCTCTTATTTTATATGCTACCAAAAATGTGCGGAATATGTATCTAAAAGCAGAGAAAGGACAAAAAATGGAGAAAAATCAATGAGGTGGCTCCAGAGTCCACAGCTTGGGGTATGAAAGAGAGAGGAAGCTGGAGATCATTGCTGATCTACAGAGTTGAATTTTAAGTACTGTGAACATAACCTTGCTCTTCAATATAAAATATGAAAATGTAGACAGTGTACTATTCCTCAGAAAAACGTTTCCCAGGATGTTCTGAACAAAAGCATATGTAAAATATATTGTTTGTTTAAGGTTTTCGCTTAGCATGAACATACACACTTACAGCCCCTGTTCCCTGCAGCTGTCATGCTATTGCCCTGCAACTGATGCTGTACCTTTTGTGGCTTTGCTATGGCACTGACTGCCATATTATAAGAGCAAGCTTATCAGAATTAGAGGATGACAACACTGAACATACACAACCCGGGTCTCATTGGAATTTTTTTTCCCTTACAAATGATGGAAACGCAATTGAAATATGTCCTCCATTACTCAAGCCTATTTAATATTAAGACAAAAAGGAGCTATTTTTTTTCTGAAAATAACATCCTTCAAACACTAGAAAAAATGAAGAAAAGGAAGAACTGAATTTTAAACGTGTTTTAAATTTTTCTGGTAGAATGTTCAACATTCTCATGCATATTGTAGAAGAAGAATGAAAAGAACACATGTGGAGTGTTTTTTTAATGTATGTTTTGGTGACAGCCTACATTTATTATTGTTCTGAAAACCTTTATTGGCAATAAAAGTAAAGAAAAACAATTTAGTTATAAATGCTTAGTTTCTTTGTTTGTTTGTTTGTTTTGGAGACATCATCTTGTATAGCCTAACTGATATCAAATTCCAGAATATTTGGGAATAAAGGTATATGTCAAAATGTATGGGAAGTATAAAAAAATTTAAGTAAATTGTAGAATATTCAGTTAATGAACAGTAGAAAACATTTAAAATACTATTTATAAACATTTTAAACTATCAATAAATGTTACTGTTTTACTGGAAGAAAAATCCCAAAATTTGCATATAATATATAAATATTTATGACAATTTTGGAGGTGAAAGGGTTATGCCCAGAAACTATAAATAATCCAAATATTTCTCAGAAAGTGAGAAATCTGAAAAACATTTAAAATGTTTATGGTTTTGTTTATTGTGGTGGTTTGAATAGGTATGGCCCCCAAAGACTCATGTGTTTGATTGCTTGATCCATTAGGAGGTAGGTCCTTTTTGCAGTATGTGTGGTCTTGTTGAAGAAAGTGTGTTACTGTGGGGGAAGACTTTGAGACCTCACATGTAAAGTTATGCCCAGTGCGGTTGGCAGTTCACTTCCTGTTGCCTGCAGATCAAGATGTAGTACTCTCAGCATCATGTCTGCCTGCATGTATCATGACTTTCAAATATAAGGTTAATTTTCTGAAGGTTAATATAAGGACTAATTTTCTGAAACTAAAAGACAGTCTCAATTCAATATTTTTCTTTGTAAGAGTTTCTGTGGTCTTCACAGCAATAGAAACCTTAACTAAAATAACAGTTGGTACCAAAGACTGGGGCATTGCTATAATTGACCTGACCATGTTTTTGTTTGTAGGAATTTGAACTTTGGGACTCTGTGTTAGGAAAGCATTGAAACACTTTAAGAGCTGCTGAATGGGTCATGCTACTAAGAACATGGAAGACAATGGTACTGAGGGTGATTTGTACTGCGGGATCCTGTCACAAGAGGGCTCAGAGGAAAGAAATTTTAGTATTTTGCTTAGAGATCATTCCTGTATTTTTTTTTTTTGACAAACAATGTGACTGTTTTTGCCTTTGTCCAAAAAGTGTGCCTGCGGATAAAGTGAAGAGGTTCTTTTTTTTTTTTTTAATTCCATTGACAGACGAAATCTTAAAACAGCTTAGAATTGACTGTCAAATGGTTATTAATGTTAATGCTAATGAAGATTTATTTTAAAAAAGGAACAAACTTATCAAGTAAAAATACAAAATGTAAATATTGAAGAGCAAAGGGGCTCCAGGAAGCATGATAAAACTAAGTTCTATGTTCAAGGAGATAAACAGATTAAGAAATGGGATAAATGGAATGGTGACCTCAGGGCAAGACTGCTCCCAGTTAATTTTCCAATTTGTGAAAAGGAAATAAAGGAAAGCTTAGGTCTAGGCATGCTATTCCATGCCTTTAATCTCAGAAGTCAGAAGGCAGAGGCTGGCAGATGTCTCTGAGTTTGAGGCCAGCCTAGTCTTGAATTTAAGATAGCTAATCTAGGCAGTGGAGAAGACGGTGGGAACTGATCTAATGGGAGCTCACCAAGGCCAGCTGAACTGGAGTGATGGAGCATGTGATCAAACCAGATCCTCTGAATGTGGCTGTCAATGAGGGCTGACTGAGAAGCCAAGGACAATGGCACTGGGTTTTGATCCTACTGCATGGACTGACTTTGTGGGAGCCTGGTCTGTTTGGATGCTCACCTTTATAGACCTGGATGGAGTGGGGAGGACCTTAGATTTCCCACGGAGCAGGGAACCCTGACTCCTCTTAGGACTAGAGAGGGAATGGGAGGTGGGGAGGGGGAGAAAAAAGGGAGGCGGGGAGGAGGTGGAAATTTTTAATAAATAAATAAAGAAATAAAAAGAAATTAGTCATCAAAATGACACTGAAAGAAAAATAAACAAATTAAAAAGTGTCAAAAATAAAAAAAAAAAAAGAGAGAGAACTTGGTAAAGATGTGATTGAATAAAGGGGCCAGCAGTAGAAATTGGCAGCTTCCACTATGTGGTTCTAGATTTAGAGTTAAGCATAGAAGAGATTATGGAATCTTCTTCCATGACTAAGGAAAGCTGCTAAAGCCAGGCATGTGTGAGGGATTCCCCTGAATAGAGGCCTAGAGGCCATTGGATAAAGGCGTGAAGTTGTGGAATCTTCTTCCATGACTAAGGAAAGCTGCTAAAGCCACGCATGTGTGAGGGATTTCCCCGAATAGAGGCCTAAAGAGGACATTGGATAAAGGTGTAAAGGTGAAGCCTGGATAGCCTTGGAGAACCCAAGGTGTTCAAGATACCAAAGCCATGGGATACCTGCCAAGGAACTCTGGTAACGGATTGGAACCAGTCCACGAGAAAGAAATGTGTTGCAGTCAACAAAGCTGAAAGGAGTGGTACATTTGAATAGTGCTTTGATACTGAACATGGAGATACAGAGTTTGGAGTATGCCCAGCTCTTTTTGGTCTTGCATTGCTCCAGTATTTCCTCACTGTGCTCCCTTTCACTAACTTTAAAAAAAATTAATGTGTATCCTGTGCCATTGTATATTAGAACTATGTGATCTATTTAGTTTTATTTTATAGTGGATGATAGTTAAGAGATTGCATGAATCTCGAAAGAGAATTCAAATTTTGTAATTTTAAATATTGGTGAGACTGCGATAGAATACGGAGACTTTAGAAATTGGACTAAATGTATTTTTCATTGTATTATGGCTACAAGTCCATGGGGCCTAGGCAATGAAATGCTGTGGTTTGAATAGGTATGACACCCATAGACTCATGATTTTGAAAGCACCATTAGGAGGTATGACTTTGTGGGAGGAAGTGTGGCTTTGTTGGAGGAAGTGTGTCACTTTTAGGTCTGATATGCTTAAGCTATATACAATATAGCAGACAGCTCACTCCCTTTTGTGTGTGGGTCAAGATGTAGGATTCTCAGCTGCCTCACCTGTACCATGTCCTATTTATAGAATTCCACTCATGTTCTCCCAGTCTATTTACTAATAACTGTCTAAAGGCCTCACCTGTTAATGGTTTATTTAAAGTTAGAACTTCAGCATATTAATTTTAGGGGACACAGTAATCAACAATGAGAACACTAATTCAGTTTTGCGAATAAACAGAAAATGCACAAATACTGTGATAAATATTAATAAATGTTAAACATACATTTATTACAGATATCTATGAAATTAGAGGTAAATTTTCTCTTCAGTCCTTTATGTGATTTTTTTTTTGGTTTTATGAGACAGGGTTTTTCTGTGTAACAGTCTTAGCTGTCCTGTTGAAACTTGTAGATGAAGCTGACCTCAAACTCACAGAGATCTGTCTGTCTTTGCCTCCCAATTACAGGCATTAAAGGCACACACCACTACCACTTGGCTTACTTTATGTCAGTTTTTAAATGTAGCAAAAGTATATTTTTAATTTTATATGTCTATCTACTCTGGCTCTCTAACTTCCAGTTGTTTCTCGGTCCATCAACTGATTTACATACTACATCTCTGATTTACCATTCTGAGTGTTGCCATTATGTAGAGCTTCAGATAGGTACAGATAGATAACTCTTGAGTCTAGTTGAAAGTCCCTAGGACTCTAACATTTCTGAATTTAGCAGAGCAGTCTTCTGTTTAGTTTTGCAGGCTCCCTTGCTCCTGCAGTCACCCCAGACAAAGGTTATAACACACATTGAATTTCTAAACGAATCAGGCCTCTTGACTACTTAGGGTGCTTTGATCATTCATTTTGTTAGCATCAGAGAAGAAGGACTATTGATTACCTAGTATTCTATGCAGAACTGTGTGTACAACACAGATAACTTGAATGGCATTAATGTTGCCTCTGGGATCTCTGTGAACACTGAAATGCTTCTCCTGGGAAGTTGTCATACTGAACAGCCTTGACAATGATGTCAACTACCATCAAGGAAAGAAGAAAGAAAAAGAATCTAAGAAGAAGGTTATTGTTAGTAACAAGACCATTGGATGCTTACGTGTTTATAAAGCACCTTCACACACAGCAGCTATTGTAGCAGACCAGTCCTGTGACGTCCCTAGGGTAAATGTTGTATTGCCCTCTTGCAGATGCAAATACAGAGACCCAAAATGATGTCCACACTCTCAAAGACAGCATCAAAGCCTAGGAGTTCTCAAATATTAGTTTCCATAGAAAGTACTCAGTATCAATGAATGTTAAAATGTCCCTTTTCTCTTATAAACACCTTTCCATTCATGGAATTTTTTTTCCTGGACTGAGAGAACAGAAGAGAAACAGTAGTTTCAGACTGTGTTTGCTTCTTTCCTTGTCACCATGACAAAATATCCAAAAAGAAGTAAATGGAAAGGGTAAAGGGTTGTTTTCTTTGTTTCAGAAAACTTTGTTAGAGTGCTACAGAAGATGAAGTTTATCACAGCAGGAGAGGCAGCTCCATGCTTCTTTGAGTGTGTTGTGGCTGCTTGCTCTAACATATTAAATTGGAACTAGAGAGAATTCAAGCCTTAATCAGAGATAGACTATTCCCCCGTAAGGCCTACCCACAGCAGTGTACATTCTCCACGGAGGCCCTACCTGCCAAAGTTTCCACACCCTCCCAAAATAACACCCTTAGCCGCACACAAAACTGTGGATTACACTATATATTCTAACTGTATCCAATGGTTGCTACATTATTATTGTTACTGCTTTCTCTATTTAGCTCCTAATTTGAAGGTGTAAAAAATGGAGATACATCAGTTATAATGCAAAAATGAATGTATCCATGTTGCTGAAACTTACTCAGTGTTAGTGACCAATCAATTTTAGGGCACATGAAGTTTTTTCCACAAAAACTTTTGTTTCCCAGGAAAACAGTTTTTTGTTGTTAGATAAATCGGTGACAAAATGACACATATATTTTACAAAAATATATTTTCTCTGAATTTTATGTTTAACTAGAAATATCACTTATTTAAAAGCAAGCTACAAAAAGTATAAAACACACACTCAAAACTGAGGAACTGCAAAAACAGTTCACTGGTTAATAGCAGTTGCTGCTTTTCCAGAGGACCCAAGTTCAGTTCCCTGTATGCATACCTGGAAGTTCACAAGTAAATACAGTGGCAGGGTATCTGAAACCCCCCTCTGACTTCTATAGGCAAGTGCATACATGTGGCATTCACTCACATAGAAATACACATGTATGTGTAGACACAAATAATAAAAATAAATCTTTAAGACATGTTTTAGAAACAATTGAAAAAGTTTCACTGACAAAATATTCACTTCCCCAATAGACTGAAACTCTATTAAATACCAAAATACCAGAATTATTAGAGTAGAATCCTAATTCAAATATTCTAGGGTTAGTTTTGTGATTTCCATTAACTAACTTTACACCCTCTTAAAGGAAAAATATCAAAGATGGTAAAGCCACTTGATACAGAGAAGAAAACATTATTTCTCAATCCTGAAAAAACCAAAATAAACTGCTTGTAAACAATTGACTAAATCTCAGAATTCATCTTTTTTTTTGGTCTGAAGTTTCACTGAGCAGACATCCATTTTTTCTTATCTTCCTGATATATGCTGTAAAAATATCCAAGCGAAGTTCTCAATTGCATGAAGAATGATAGGATACTTTTAACATCTTCCAAAATTCCCTTTCTTAGACGGGTGATATGTCGGAGCTCATGTCTGGAAACAGTTGTAAGCCCGAGACTTCTTGCGCTGAGAAAGAAGGCATTTATTTGAGAACAGCATGTATAGCATGTATAGTCAACAGAGAATGACTGTTTATAATGTTAATGCTTTGCTCAGCATTATTTAAATTGTATGTCAGGTAACTGCCTGTGACACACATTACACACTTTCGTGTTTAATTCCAAGCTTCACTGACGACTCCAGCATGTTTTCCTTGAATATACATATCTAAGGGATGTTTGCAGACATACACTTTCTTCTGACAACCAGCATTGCCACAATTATGCAAATAAGGAAAGAGTAGAAATGTTATTAATAAAATATGAAAAAATGTGTTTTTTGAACTTGGATTCATGCCACAGTAAGAAAAACCATACAATGATGCAGAATTTTTCCTCATTTGTTCTATTCACTTATTCAAATACAGCTAGTATTCAAAATTAGTAAACTTAGAGTACTGATATTTTGCAAAGGATAAAGTAAGTCTGGCTCTTGCTTTTGTTCTTAACAGTAGTTTGAAAACTTTGAGAGCAGAGCTAGAGAGAATACCAAGGAGGAAACTGAGAATTACATCATTTGTCATTAAATTTTTTCCAGAAACATATGACAAAATTTATTGAGATGAAAAGGACCAATGTTCCAGTATGATGTTTGCCTAGTATTAAGATACAGAAGATATGTTTGATCCTGCAGTTAATAATCTGAGTTAGGAATTATGTAAAACCATAGAAGGACCTCGTAGCATTTAGACTAGGGACCTAAATTCTTAACTCCACACCTCACTCCTCTCACAATCTACCCCCACTTAAACAGTGCAAATGCTTCAGTTTAAAGAGTAAACCAAGGGCCAGTGAAGTGGCTTAGCTGCTAAGTTACAAAGCCAAGCACTCTGAAATTGGTTTCAGAAACCTACATGGTAGAAGAAGAGAACACATCCCAGCTATCTTTCTTTTGACCAAACCATAGGTACTTCAGCACATGTGTGTTCTCCAACAGGAAAAATAGATAGATGTATGATTTTATGATGCTTTGAAAAACTGTAGTTGATATTTTTAAAAAAACAAATCCAAGTACTGAAGTAAATCACAGTGCAGAAGTCCCAACACAGTAATACAAGAACAAGGAAAACTAAGGTCACTAAATTTCTCCAAAATGATTGCTCTCATCATTGCCTCTAGTGAGAGAGAGGTAAAAACCCAGACAAATAATTCAAAATAAGTATAAGTATATTCAAGGAAATCAAAGAATAAAATAAAATTTTGTAAGAATTCAAACAAGATACAAAAAACTAAATAAAATTAAAAAGTCAACACAAGATGTAAGAAATGTTGAAAATAAATCAATAAATAAATTATTCTCCCCAAAACCTCCACAGAAAGCCTCACCAATAGAATGCATCAAAGAACAGACAGAATAACTGTACCTGAAGACAAGATAAAAGAAGTATAATTTTCCAACAGGAACAAACACAATTAGATACAAATGATATTTTTAAGATACTATATATAGGTCTCCTGGGTCCTTGGAATACCAGTTATCCCTGTTTCAGTTCTGAGGAGTTCTATCTAGAGAGGTGAGTGGGTGCTCGCAGGGGCTCTCTGTCCCGGAAGAGAGCACAGCACCTCCCCCCTCAGCTTCTGCAGCAGGGTCTTCAGCATTCCACGGGACACATCCCTGCCCTCACTGCTACCGCCCTTTTGTCTCGTGGGTCCTTGGAATACCAGCTATCCCTGTTTCAGTGCTGAGGAGTTCTATCCAGAGAGTGCTGAGGAGTTCTATCCAGAGAGTGCTGAGGAGTTTCATTCAGACAGGAGGAGATGGGCAGGTGCCAATGCAAGAATTCCTCCAACAACCTGAAAGGCAACATGACATCACCAGAATCCAGGGAGCACGAAACTAGAAGAACTGAACAACCTACTCCAGAAGAAATAGAAGAAATTGACTCTAAGCGGATCTTTATGAAAATAATAGAGGAACTTAAACAGGAGGTAAAAATCTGACATAAAGAAATGGAAGATAAGTATAACAAAAAGATTGAGGAAATGAGTAAAGAAATGGAAGAGAATTATACCAAAAAGTTTGAAGAAATGAGTAAATCCGTAAATGAAATTCTGGGAAACCAAGAAAAAACAATCAAACAGGTAATGGAAACAGTTCAAGATTTGAAAACTGAAATGGAGGCAATGAAGAAAACACAAACCGAGGGCCGGCTGGCTATGGAAAATCTAGGTAAATGAACAGAGACTTCAGAAACAAGCATAACCAATAGAATACAAGAGATAGAAGAAAAATCCTAGACTCTGAAGACACAATAGAGAAAATAAATGCTCTGACCAAAGAAAACAGCAAATCCAACAAATTCTCATCACAAAACATTCAGGAAATCTGGGACACAATAAAAAACCAAATCTAAGAATAATAGAGGTAGAAGAAGGAGAAGAATTGCAGATCAAAGGTACAGAAAATATATTCAACAAAATTATAGAAGAAAACTTCCCCAACCTAAAGAACGATATCCCTATGAAGGTTCAAGAAGCATACAGAACACTGAATAGACTGGATCAAAAAAAAAAACAAACATCCCCGCACCATATAATAATCAAAACACAAAACATTCGGATTAAAGAGAGAATATTAAGAGTTGCAAAGGAAAAAGATCAAGTAACTTATAAAGGTAAACCTATCAGAATTACACCAGACTTCTCTATGGAAACCATGAAAGCCAGAAGGTCCTGGATAGAGGTGCTGCAGAAACTAAGAGATCATGGATGCAAGCCCAGACTACTATACCCAGCCAAGCTATCATTCACTATCAACGGAGAAAACAAAATATTCCAGGATAAAAACAAATTTAAACAATATGTAGCTACAAATCCAGGCTTACAGAAAGTATTAGAAGGAAAAACACAACCCAAGGAATCCAACATTCCCAACACCACCTACAATAACTCAGACATCTAGCGACCCCTCACAAGCACAACTCAAAGAAGGGAAACACATACACTCTACTACCCCCCCCAAAATAATAATAACCGGAGTCAACAACCACTGGTCATTAATATCACTTAATATCAGTGGACTCAATTCACCTATAAAAAGGCACAGACTTAGAGATTGGATACGAAAACAGGATCCAACATTCTGCTGTTTACAAGAAACACACCTCAACCACAAAGACAGGCAATAAGAGAAACAATGAATAAATGGGACCTACTGAAACTGAGAAGCTTCTGCAAAGCAAAGGACACTGTCAGTAAGACAAAAAGGCTACCTTCCGACTGGGAGAAGATCTTCACAAACCCCTCATCAGACAATAGTCTGATCTCCAAAATATACAAAGAACTCAAGAAACTAGACACTAAAACTCTAATTAACCCAATTAAAAAATGGGGTACTGAACTGAACAGGGAATTCACAACAGATGAACTTCGAATGGCCAAAAGACACTTAAGGTCAATGGCTTTTCAGAAAGAATCCGGGCCAGCCACATTCCGAGAATCTGGCCACATTCAGAGAATCTGGTTGGATCACGTGCTCGTTCAGTCCCAGTCCAACTGGCCTTGGTGAACTCTCATTAGATCAGTCCCCTTGTATCAGTGGGTGATTTCCTCTGCATATACTGGATTTTTGGGATCCAGTCTGTTTAGATACTCACCTTCCTGGACCTGGAGGGAGGGGGGAGGAACTTGAACTTCCCACAGGGCAGGAAACCCTGACTGCTCTTTGGACTGGAGAGGCAGGAGGAGACGGAGTGGGGGGGGGAGGAGAGGGAGTGGGAGGAATGGGAGGGTATGGGGAGGAGGGGAGGAAGTGGAAATTTTCATAAACAAACAAAAAAAGATATCATATATAAAAATACAAATCTAAGAGACAAAAAATATCTAAAGATTATGGACATTGAAAAAATTTCATTATAAACTTAGAAAACACTTTCAATGAAATCATGACATAAATTTTCACAAAGCTGGAAAAAGAGATACCAACCCAAGTACAGAGAGCATCTGAACACCAACACCAAACAGGAAAAAAAAAGAAAGAAAAAGGAAAAAAAAGAGAGAAAGAAAGAAAAGAAAAGAAAAGGAAAAGATTGCAGCCTAATATTGTTATGGAGCACAAATCCAGAGACCACTCAATATGACCAAAGTTCAAATAGAGAGTAAGTGTTAAGCAGGTCTGCAACTACCTGGAGAGAAACAGCCTCTCACAGAGCAGTCCTTTGAATGTACATGACAGAAAGTTTTTAAAGACAAAGAACACAGAAAAACTACAACCTGGTTAGCAGTTGCAGACAGAAGAAACCAAACACTTTAGTAAGAGCCAAAAATATACAGTTAGTTTGGATGTTGACCCTGGTTTTCTAGAACAGGGGTGAATACTTTCCCATGAGATTCATCAGGGCATGGGTAGAAATCAAAGATGGCTTCAGCAGAGACAAGATGGATAAATCTATATTCTGTTACCCTCGTCACTGGTCTTAGTGAATCAGTCAAATCATAGACTCATCCTGTTCTAAGAAGTTGTAGATGGTACTAAGGATCATTAATTTGACTCAATTAATCCTTTGTTTTATATAATTGGCTAGGCAATTTAAAATACAGGGCCCCACTGTTATTCCAATCAAAGTGAGAATTAAAGGCCCAACAAATGCTGATTAGTTAACCAGGGACACCAAGAAGACAGGAACTGGTAATAGTTATCTGATTCATGTCTTTTTCTCTCTCTCTCGTTTTTAGGTTTTTCCCAACCATAGCAAGATTTCCTTTAATTACTCTTGATTAATTAACACAGACTCAACAGGTTTCTCTGAAAGTCATTTATATTCCGCCTTATCTCATAAAAAGTAAGTCTAAGCCTCTCAAATTTTGTAGAGACACTTCTGTAAAGGAGACTAACTGTTGTTCTAACTCAGAAATAGAAATTTAATACCTCTATGTTTTGATTAATTGACCAACTTAGTTCCTTAAAGTTTTTATCCCCATGTTAAAGGCTGGTGCACCTATGACTATAGTACCAGCTATCTCAGCGCCAACTCCAATTAGGAGTAGAATGAAAACTGATAAAGTTTTTTTTTTAAAAAAAAATTCAGGATCCATATTAAAATGTATTCTCCTTATCTCCTCTTATATAGATACACCTGGAGCAGAATCCCTTAGTAAATACCTACCAAGTAGTCTCATGACCTCACTAATATTGTTGTCCAGGTAAACTAACCCACAAGACAGGATAGCAAGCATCAGAATAAGGGGAAGTGCCTAAATTATAGGTTTTGGGTATTAGACAAGTTTCAGTCCCTTGTACATCCTCTAATGTTAATTTGGGCTGCCACCAATCACAATGAGTGTTATCAGTCAATAGGCTAACAATTTGATTATATCCTATCCCTATAAAGTACATGGGCCATGAATCTAAGCATGACCAGCAGTCCCTCCCAATTTCTTGCTTGGGAATGATTAGCTTAGCAGTGGATCTTGTCAAGTGTGGAAAATAAGGATGTGGATCTCTCTACTTCGTGGATAATAGATGGGACTCTGGCCCCTGGTATGTCAAGTGCTTTGGAGTGGAGAGTTAGTTGGGGATTTGGTGCACGTAGCAAATCTCTATTAGGAGCCAAAGTTCTGGGGACCTTGAGGGACATTTTCTTCTGGATAGTAAACCTATCCCCAGGGTCCATTCCTGTAGCATAGAGTTCAATTCCCCAGGTTTTCTAAAGGCCAGAATCTTTCTTCCAGACCTTTAATTTTATCACTACTTGATTACATTTTCCTATTGTGCATTCCTTGGGAGTCTGCCCAAATTTTTATAATGGAAACTCCCTTGCTTTTGGCAACTAGAGATCCCAGTCACAGAACATGCATAAAATTGAAAAATCTGTATTCCTACTTCAAAAAATAAACTCTCATATCATCCCTTTATTAATACCATCAGAAACTTCCAGGGGGCATGAGTGACATAAGCTATCACCTCTTCTCTATCAGTCTTCCCCAATTCACAGGTATAGGCCTGAGGATAATAGGGGTTGGACTATGATCATACAAAACATAAGACTCAGAAAGAGGGAGAGGGACAAGAAATAGAAGGGCCTGAGGCTTACTGTTACCTTAATTTTAAAGGTTCCATAGTCTGGGAGACAGCCCATTTGGTAGCAGTGGTTGCAACTTCTGCCTTCTTGACCTGGCTGTGGTGGATCCATAGTGTAATGCCAACTACATTCCCAGTTGTAGAAGTAAAGAGACCACAGTGTAGGGTCCTTTTCAAGTAAATTCCAGTGTCCTACTTGCTTGACCTAAACAGTATCACTGGGCTAGAACATGGGAAAACTGGACGTGGGCTCGAAGGTAGGCAGGGTCCCTCAGATATTTCAATAACTAGCCTCTATGGAGGGCTGGAAGGTCAATAGTGACTTGAGAAAGGAATAGTTAAAAACAGTCTACCAGCTGCTGGTCTCTGAGTGGGGAAAACATTGGGGAACGCCCTCGAAACATAATCCCATAGGGAGCAAATCCTTCCTTATATCAGGAACAGCAGAACCAAAGTAAAGCAGAGGGAAGAAGTAAAGCAAAGCAAAAGGAGTAAATCTACCTTTCACCTAACACTAATAAAGATGTATTAGCCTTTCCTTTAACATCTGGTTCATTCTTCCAATCTGTCTAGAAATCTGAGAAGTTTTGGATATGAAAGATGGGGTATGAAAGATGGGGCAATTCTTGGACCCCATGGCTAGGAGGAGACCAAATTGAGAGACCAGTTCCTGGAGGAGCTTTTTAGCTACTGTTTGAGCAGTTTCAGTTTAGATGGGGAATTCTTTTATCCACCCAGAAAAAGTTTCTATAAAAACTTAAACATACTTGCATCTTCCCCTGGCAAGCCAGATTTTGGGGAAGTCAGTTTCCCAGCATTTGCCAAGGTATTGGCCTCTCACTTGTACCCCTTTCTGGGTTAAGGCTCTCTGTTTTGGATTTATTTGAGCACAGACCTGGCATCTGGCTGAGATATCTTGTATTAGATTTTCCAGTCTAGGTATAACTTACCTTGATATGAGCAATGAAGAAACTATTTTGGACCCCAGATATGCAGTCTGGTGAAATTCATTTACCAGAGTTCTGCCATTTTTTTTCCTGGGAGAATTATCTTTCCCTCTGATGTCCTCTACCCACCTATGACTTCAAGCTGTTGATTACTTCCTTTTGTATTTTCTTTTTTTCCTTGGTTATATCACAGAGTCTCAGGTAGCTCTGGGATATGGTATGTCACAAAAATATTAATAATCCTACTGGTGTTAGGGCCACTTAGTGAGCTGCAAGGTCAGTGACCTGGTTACATCTTACCTGAGGGTAGTCGTCGTTTTGGTGTCCTTGACAGTGAAAGCTAGAAAGTCATAGGGGAAGCCAAGTAGCCTCTAGAAGAGCTAAGATTCCCTCTTTGTTATTATTGTCCTTTCCACCAGCAGTGAGGAGCCCTCTTTCCTTATAGATAATACCATGAACATGTATGATAGCTAAAGCACTGCAGCTATCTCTGTATATGGTGGTAGAGTCTCCTTTCCCCATCTGAAAGCCTGGATTATAGCAATCAATTCTGCTCTCTGGGTTGAGATACCTGGCCCTAAGACAGGCCCAAATAATTTGAATTGAAGTAACTATTGCAGACCTTGTATACTTGATTCTGTCTTTAGTGAAGTGGCTCCCATCCATGAAGAGCACCACATCAAGATCTTTAAGTGGGTGGTGTCATTTTCTCTGGGTGGATCCTCCGAACTACTTTCATTACCTCGAGACAGTCATAGATGAACATCTGTGGATTGTCATCAAGCTAGAGGGCAGCACGATTGATGTCGGTAGATTTATTAAATGGGACTTGAGCATAGTCCAGGAGCAGTGCCTGCTACTGGGTCACGTGGGCATTAGACAGCCAGCATTCTGGTGTTGCTCCTAGGAGGGTCTCAACTGTGTGAGGTACTATGAGTATAATATCCTGATTCAGCATTTACTTACATGCTTTTTTCTTTTTCTAGAAAAACAGTAGCTGCCACAACTCTTAGAAAGTGAACAATCTAGAAACTATGGGTTCCATCCATTTGGACAAGTATGCCACAGGGCATTTCCAAGGCCCTAAAGTTTGCATTAAAACCCCATTTTGCAACAACTCTAGTTCAAATTCAGAGCTGTTTAAAAGCCCAAATGCATTTTATTAAGTCTAATTCCAGATTAGGGGCTCAGTATCCCATTTCATGCTGGTGTAGAGGCTTTCCTATTTCTGAAAACCCTGGTATCCAAAGACCAGCAAGACCCAGCCATCCCTAGGAACTCTTGAACCTTTCTCTTAATCTTTGGAGTTGGAATCTTAAGGATGGTAGCAATCCTACCTGAGTTGGGCTCTTTATGCTTCCCCTTAGTTGGTAGCCAAGATAGGTAGCCTTTGATGTATAAAGTTGGGTTTTCTTAGAAGACCTTCTGTAGCTCTGTGTCTGAAACTCTTGTAGCAATCTTTCAGCTGCCCTTTTACAATCTATTTCAGATACAGAGGTTTGGAGGAGGTCATCTACATAATGTAGTATAAGAACTTAGTATTAGGAAACTTTTTTTTCAAAGTTTATTAAATTATGAAAGTTTCCATTTCCGCCCCTCCTCCCAACACCCTACCACTCCCCCCTCCCCATCCTCCTCCCTCTCCATCCCTAAGAGCAGTCAGGGCTTCCAGCCCTGTGGGAAGTTCAAGTTCCTCCCCCCTCCCTCCAGGTCCAGGATGGTGAGTATCCAAACAGACTGGATCCCAAAAATCCAGTATATGCAGAGGAAACAAGTCCCAGTGTCATTGTCAATGGCTTTTCAGAAAGACTCCGGGCCAGCCACATTTAGAGAATCCAGCCACATTCAGAAAATCTGATTGGATCACATGCTCGTTCAGTCCCAGTCCAACTGGCCTTGGTGAACTCTCATTAGATCAGTCCCCTTGTATCAGTGAGTGATCGCACCCCTCGCGGTCCTGAGTTTTTTTTTTTTCATGTTCTTCCTCCTTCTGCTCCTCATTTGGACCATGGGGGGCTCAGTCCGGTGCTCCAATATGAATCTCCGTCTGTATCGCCATCCATCGTCGGATGAAGGATCTATGGTGATAAGCAAAATCTTCATCAGTATGGTTATAGGCCAAGGCCGGTTCAGGCACCCTCTCCTCTGTCCAGAGAACAATCTGGGGATCTCTCCTTGGACCTGGGATCCTACTTATAATCAAGTCTCTTGTAAACCCTAAAATGACTCCCTTAGTTGAGAGATATTCTTCCCTGATCCCATATCCATCCTTCCTCCCTCCCCCCATCTCAGTCCCCCGAGTTTTCCCCATTCCTCCCCTACTCCCTTCTCTCTAAACCTCTCCCCTTCCAACAACCCTCCCACCCACCCCCCCATGCACCCAAGGTTACCTGGGACTCTTGTCTATTTCCAATCTCCAGGAGGATAAGTACATGATTTTCTTCAGGTTCACCTTCTTATTTAGCTTCTCTAGGATCTCGAATAATAGGCTCAAAGACCTTTAATTATGGCTAGAATCCACTTATGAGTGAATACATACCATATTCCTCTTTTTGGGTCTGGCTTACCTCACTTAGTAAAGCGTTTTCTATTTCCATCCATTTGCATGCAAAATTCAAGATGTCATTTTTTTTTTTTTTTTTTTTTTTTTTACCGCTGAGTAAAACTCTAGTGTATATATGTTCCACACCTTCTTTAACCATTCTTCTATTGAGGGGCACCTAGGTTGTTTCCAGGTTCTGGCTATTACAAATAGTGCTGCTATGAACATAGTTGAACAAATGCTTTTGTGGTATGATAGGGCATCTCTTGGGTATATTCCCAAGAGTGGAATTGCTGGGTCTTGAGGGAAATTGGCTCCCAGTTTCCTGAGAAACCGCCACACTGATTTCCACAGTGGCTGCACAAGTTTGCATTCCCACCAACAATGGATGAGAGTTCCCCTCTCTCCACATCCTCTCCAGCATAGGCTATCATTGGTGTTTTTGACTTTAGCTAATCTTACCGGTGTAAAATGGTATCTCATAGTTGTTTTGATTTGCATTTCCCTGATCGCTAAGGATGTTGAGCATGACCTTAAGTGTCTTTTGGCCATTCGGAGTTCTTCTGTTGAGAATTCTCTGTTCAGATCAGCACCCCATTTTTAATTGGGTTAATTAGAGTTTTATTGTCTAGTTTCTTGAGTTCTTTTTATATTTTGGAGATCAGGCCTTTATCTGATGAGGGGTTGGTGAAGATCTTCTCCCAGTCAGAAGGTAGCCTTTTTGTCTTACTGACGGTGTCCTTTGCTTTACAGAAGCTTCTCAGTTTCAGGAGGTCCCATTTATTCATTGATTCTCTTATTGTCTGTGCTACTGGGGTTCTACTTAGGAAGTGGCCTCCTGTGCCTATATCTTGTAGACTATTTCCCACTTTCTCTTCTATCTGGTTCAAAGTGGTCCAATTAATGTTGAGATCTTTAACCCATTTGGACTTGATTTTTGTGCATGGTGATAGATATGGATCTACTTTCATTCTTCTACAGGTTGACATCTAGTTATGCCAGCACCATTTGTGAAAGATGCTTTCCTACTTCCATTACACACCTTTAGCCCCCTTGTCGAAAATCAAGTGTTCATAGGTTTGTGGGTTAATATCTGGGTCTTCTATTCGATTCCATAGGTCGACTTCTCTGTTCTTATGCCAGTACCAAGCTGTTTTCAATACTGTAGCTGTGTAATAGAGTTTGAAGTCAGGGATGGTTATACCTCCAGAAGTTCCTTTATTATATAAGATTGTTTTGGCTATCCTGGGTTTCTTGTTTTTCCATATAAACTTGATTATTGTTCTCTCAAGGTCTGTGAAAAAGTTTGATGGGATTTTGATGGGGATTGCATTGAATCTATAGATTGCTTTTGGTAGAATTGCCATTTTTACTATGTTGATCCTCCCAATCCAAGAGCAAGGGAGATCTTTCCATTTTCTGGTATCCTCCTCTATTTCTTTCTTCAAAGACTTAAAGTTCTTGTCAAATAGGTCTTTCATTTCCTTGGTCAGAGTTATCCCAAGATATCTTATGCTATTTGTGGCTATCGTGAAAGGTGAAGTTTCTCTGATTTCCCTCCCTGCTTCTTTATCCTTTGTGTATAGGAGGGCAACTGATTTTTTGGAGTTGATCTTGTATCCTGCCACATTACTAAAGGTGTTTATCAGCTGTAGGAGTTCTTTGGTAGAGTTTTTGGGGTCGCTCACGTATACTATCATATCATCTGCAAATAACGAGAGTTTAACTTCTTCTTTTCCAATTTGAATCCCCTTGTTCCCCTTATGTTGTCGTATTGCTGTTGCTAGAACTTCTAGCACTATATTGAAGAGGTATGGGGAGAGTGGACAGCCTTGTCTTGTTCCTGATTTCAATGGAATGGCTTTGAGTTTCTCTCCGTTCAGTTTGATGTTAGCTGTTGGCTTGCTATAAATAGCTTTTATTATATTTAGGTATGATCCTTGTATCCCCAATCTCTTCAACACCTTTATCATAAAGGGATGTTGGATTTTGTCAAATGCTTTTTCAGCATCTAATGAAATGATCATATGGTTTTTTTCTTTCAGTTTATTTATATGATGGATTACATTGATAGATTTGCGTATGTTGAACCAGCCCTGCATCTCTGGAATGAAGCCTACTTGATCATAATGGATAATTTTTCTAATGTGTTCTTGGAATCGGTTTACCAGGATTTTGTTGAGAATTTTGCGTCAATGTTCATGAGTGAGATTGGCCTGTAATTCTCTTTCTTGGTTGTGTCTTTATGTGCTTTTGGTATCAGGGTAACTGTAGCTTCATAAAAAGAGTTTGGCAATGACTCTTCTGTTTCTATATTGTGAAATACCTTAAGGGTAAGAAATAAATACAAGGAATTAACCATCACCTTTGATCATCTACCCATCACCAAGAAAGTTACATCATCCAGCAATAGCCAGGTTGCCATTGTCTTTGCTTCCTGAACTCAATGAGACCCTTGGTCAACTATTAAAAGTGCGTTTTTCTAAACTTAAATTGTTCCCCAAGATGTTGTACCTCAACTTCATTAACCTAAACATCTTAACTTAACCTTGAGACATTGTGAAAAACTTTGTTTAACAGAATAAATGTCATATACAGCAAGCCAACATCCAACATCAAACTAAAAAGAGAGAAACTCAAAGTGATCCCACTAAAGTCAGGAACAAGGCAAGGCTGTCCACTCTCTCCAAATCTATTCAACATAGATCTTAAGGTTATAGATAGAGCAATAATACAACAAAAGGAGATCAAATGCATACAAACTGGAAAGGAAGATGTCACACTTTCACCATTTTTAGATCATATGATAGTAATTATAAGTGACCCCCAAAATTCTTCTAAGGAATTCCTACAGCTGATAAACGCTTTTGGTAATGTGACATTACATATTACTTAAAATATCTGTAGCTCTCCTATATACAGATTATAAGTAGGCTGATAAAAATCATAAAACATCACCCTTCATATTAGCCACAAATAACATAAAATATCTTGAGGTAACACAAATCAAACAAATGAAAGACCTGTTTGAGAAGAACATCAAGATGTTCAAGAGAGACAATGAAGAAGCTATCAGAAAATAAAAAGATGTATCATGCTCTTCCATAGGTAGGATCAATATAGTAAAAATGCTAATCTTACAGAAAGCCATCTATACATTGAGAGCAATCCCCACCAAAATCTCAATCAAATTCTTCACAGACATTAAAAGAGCAATTCTCAACTTCATATAGGAAAACAACAAAACAAAACAAAACATTTGATTCAGTGTGGTCAAATATATATTTAGATCTGTAATCCATTAGTACATGAGTTTTATGCATGGGGATAGATACGGATCTATTTGCATTCTTCAACATGTTGACATCCAGTTATGCCAGTACCATTTGTTAAGGCTGATTTCTTCTTTCCATTGTTTAATTTTAACTTCTTTGTCAAAAACTGGTATTCATAGCTGTGTGGATTAATATTAATGTATTTGATTCAATTCCATTAGTCAACCTGTCTATTTTTATGCCAGTACCAAGTTGTTTTTATTACTCTAGATTCTGTAATAGCGCTTGATGCCCGGTATGGTAATGCTTCCAGAAGCTTCTTTTTTTTAATTTTTTTTAAATTTTTTTTCTCAAGGTTTATTAAAATACAAAAGTCTCCAATTCCGCCCCTCCTCCCAGAACCCTCCCACTCCCCCCACTCCCTCCTCTCCTCCCTTTCCATCCCCAAGAGCAGTCAGGTTCTCCCACCCTGTGCGTAGTTCAAACTCCTCCCCCCTCCCTCCAGGTGCAGGAAGGTGAGCATCCAAATAGAGTGGATCCCAAAAATCCAGTATATGCAGAGGAAACAAGTCCCAGTGTCATTGTCAATGGCTTTTCAGAAAGACTCCGGGCCAGCCCTATTCAGAGAAACCGGCCTCATTCAGAGGATCTGGCTGGATCACGTGCTCGCTCATTCCCAGACAACTGGCCTTGGTGAACTCTCATTAGATCAGTCCCCTTGTATCAGTGGGTGGTCGCATCCCTCGCAGTCCTGATTTCTTTTTTCATTTTCTTCCTGCTTCTGCTCCTCATTTGGACCTTTGGGGACTCATTCCGGTGCTCCAATGTGGGTCTCCGTCTGTATTGCCATCCATTGTCGGATGAAGGTTCCCTCTGATCTTGCCTTCCTTGCTCACGTTCTCTTTCCTTCTGCTTCTCGTTTGGACCTAGGGAGTTAAGTTCAGTGTTCCAAAGTGGGTCTCCGTCTCCATGTCCATCCATCGCCAGATGAAGGTTCTATGGTGATAAGCAAAATATTCATCAGTATGGGTACTTATAAACTTTCCTCTTAGCACTGCTTTCATTGTGTCCCATAGGTTTGAGTATGTTGTGTCTTTATTTTCATTAAATTCAAGGAAGACTTTAATTTCTTTCTTTATTTCTTCCTTGACCCAGGGATGATTCAGTAGTTGACTGTTCAACTTCCACGCATTTGTAGGCTTTTTGGTGTTCAAATTGTTATTGAATTCTAACTTTATACTGTGGTGATCCGACAAGACACAGGTGGTTACTAAAATTTTTTTGTATCTGTGGAAGTTTGCTTTGTTACTGAGTATGTGGTCAATTTTCAAGAAGGTTCCATGAGCTGCAGAGAAGAAGGTATATTCTTTCCTATTTGGGTGGAATGTTCTATAGATATCTGTTAAGTCCATTTGATTCATTACCTCTAGTAATTCTCTTATTTCTCTGTTGAGTTTCTGTTTGATTGACCTGTCCGTTGGTGAGAGAGGTGTGTTGAAGTCTCCTACTATTAGTGTGTGTGGTTTGATGACTGCCTTGAGTTCTAAAAGTTTTTCCTTTACATAAGTGGGTGCTTTTATATTAGGGGCATAGATATTCAGGATTGAGACTTCCTCCTGATGAATTGTTCCTGTTATGAGTATGAAATGTCCATCTCCATCTCGTCTGATTGATTTTTAGTTTGAAGTTAATTTTGTTGGATATTAGACTGGCCACACCAGCTTGTTTCTTAGGTCCGTTTGCTTGGAAAACCTTTTCCCATCCCTTTACTCTGAGTAGGTGTCTGTCTTTGTGGTTGAGGTGTGTTTCTTGTAAACAGCAGAATGTTGGATCCTGTTTTCGTATCCAATCTCTTAGTCTGTGCCTTTTTATAGGTGAGTTGAGTCCATTAATATTAAGTTATATTAATGACCAGTGGTTGTTGATTCCGGTTATTACTGTGTGTGTGTGTGTGTGTGTGTGTGTGTGTGTGTGTGTGTGTGTAGTAGAGTTTGTGTGTTTCTCTTCTTTGAGTTGCAGTTGTGAAGGGTCGCTAGATGTCTGGGTTATTGTAGGTAGTGATGGCAATGTTGGATTCCTTGGGTTGCGATTTTCCTTCTATTACTTTCTGTAAGGCTGGATTTGTGGCTATGAATTGTTTAAATTTATTTTTATCCTGGAATATTTTGCTTTCTCTGTTGATAGTGAACAATAGCTTGGCTGGGTATAGTAGTCTGGGCTTGCAGCCATGGTCTCTTAGTTTCTGCAGTACCTCTATCCAGGATCTTCTGGCTTTCATGGTTTCCATAGAGAAGTCCGGTGTAAGCCTGATAGGTTTACCTTTATAAGTTACTTGACTTTTTTCCTTTGCAGCTCTTAATATTCTTTCTTTAATCTGTATGTTTTGTGTTTTGATTATTATATGACGAGGGGATTTTTTTTTTCTGATCCAGTCTATTCGGTGTTCTGTATTCTTCTTGCACCTTCATAGGAATATCATTCTTTAGATTGGGAAAGTTTTCTTCTATAATTTTGTTGAATATATTTTCTGGGCCTTTGATCTGCCGTTCTTCTCCTTCTTCAATCCCTATTATTCTTAGATTTGGTTTTTTTATTGTGTCCCACAATTCCTGAATGTTTTGTGATGAGAATTTGTTGGATTTGCTGTTTTCTTTGGTCAGAGAGTTTAATTTCTCTATGGTGTCCTCAGAGTCTGAGATTCTTTCTTCTATCTCTTGTATTCTGTTGGTTATGCTTGTTTCTGAAGTCTCTGTTCGTTTACCTAGATTTTCCATAGCCAGTCGGCCCTCGGTTTGTGATTTCTTCATTGACTCTATTTCAGTTTTCAAATCTTGAACAGTTTCCATTACCTGTTTGATTGTTTTTTCTTGGTTTCCCAGAATTTCATTTACAGATTTACTCATTTCTTCAAACTTTTTGGTATATTTCTCTTCCATTTCTTTACTCATTTCCTCAATCTTTTTGTTATACTTATCTTCCATTTCTTTACGGCAGGTTTTCACCTCCTGTTTAAGTTCCTCTATTATTTTCATATAGATCCGCTTAGAGTCGATTTCTTCTATTTCTTCTGGAGTAGGGTGTTCAATTCTTCTCATTTCGTGCTCTCTTGATTCTGGTGATGTCATGTTGCCTTTCAGGTTGTTGGAGGAATTCTTGCATTGGTGCCTGCCCATCTCCACCTCTCTGAATGAAACTCTTCCGCACTCTCTGGATAGAACTCCTCAGCACTGTCTGGATAGAGCTCCTCAGCACCTCAGCTGGGATACCTGGCCTTCCCAGGGCCCAGGAGACAAGAGTGCAGCGGCAGTGGAGGCAGGGAGGGGTCCGGTGAAACAGGGAAGACCCTGCTGCAGAAGCTGAGGGGGGAGGGGCTGTGCTCTCTTCCCGGGCTGGCCGCCCAGGCTAGCACCCATTCACCTCTCTGGGTAGAACTCCTCAGCACTGCTCTAGGAAACTTTTTTAATGAAAGGATAGGAGGACAGCATTTAGTGCATCTTCAGAGTCGAAGAGTTTTTAAATCTGGCCCAAGTAAATTGTCCACTGTAATCTCACCCTAGGGATGTCTATTCAAAGAAAAAAGATGGGTTGACTCACTTCTACCAATGGGAGCCTGAAGAATGCATTTTTCAGGTCCAAGATTTTGTACACTTGTTTCTGGGGGAATCAGACTCACAAGAGTGTATGTGTTTGAAAACAGGGGGTAGATGGTCTTGATTGCCTTAGTAACTTCCCTTATGTCTTGGACAGGTATATAATCAAAGGGCCAAGGTTTCTCAGGAGCAGCAGAATGCCTGTTTCTCTAAGCCAGTCAATATGGACAGTAATTCCTTTTTTTAAATGCAACTGAGGTAACTGGGTATTGTTAAATCTGGATGGAGTGGTGTAGATAACTGGCTAATTGAACAATTCTAAGAACTTGGTGTAATGCCATTGCTGTGGGGTTAGTTTCTGCCCATATCCTTTGAGTTTCTGCTACAAATTTGAGATATAGCCAAACTGTATCTTTTGATTTGGGGCAGAATTTTCAGATAGTAGATATTCTTCTGACAATGAGCAAGACACTAAAATTTTGTTGTGTGTCTGTAAGACTATATCTTATTGTTAGAGAAGGTGATGGTGACTTTCAATTTGTGTAAGAAGTCTCATAGAAATAGGAAGGTAGGGAAATATGCAGTTTTTCAGAGAAAGGGGGCTCTGTGATCTCTAGCTAGTTGTACAAGTTACTGGTTGAGAAGGATGGGGGCTCCTTTTTAGGATCCAATGGCTCAAAAAGAGTGAGACTTGGGGATTCAGAGGGGAAGAATGTAAGAATGGCTGGAGTCAGGGGAGCCTAGGGAATAGGGAGCATAATTGGAGTCACTGCCATTGTTCAGGGGAGACTGTAGTTAGAAGCTGATTGTTCATTCCCAGCTGCCCAGACTTCCAAAATAATCACACAAAACTATATTATTTAAATCACTGCTTGGCCCATTATCTCTAGCTTCTTATTTGTTAACTCTTTCATCTTAATTTGACCCATCTCCAGTAATCTGTGTATTACCACGAGGTTGTGGCCTACCAGCAAAGTTTCAGCGCATCTGACTTTGGCAGTGGCTCCATGCCTTGTCTCTACGCTGTCTTCTTTTTCCCAGCATTCATTTTAGTTTTTTCCACCTAGGGCTACTGTACCCTATCACAGACCTACGACAGTTTCCTTATTCACCAATGATATTCACAGCATACAGAGAGGAATCCCACATCACCTCCCCTTTTCTGTTTAAGTAAAAAGGAAGGTTTTAACTTTAACATACTAAAATTACATATAACAAAACAGGTATCAGGCAGTTACAGAATTACAGTTACAATATTTATATCTACTTTATCTTTTTCTTATCATAACTAAGAAAAACTATAATTATAACTATGTATTCTTCAACTCAATCACAAACTCCATAAGAATATAATATTACCTAAGTAAACAGGAAGTACATTGTAAGCAATTTCCAAAACTCTAGAATTGACAGAGACATCTCACTGTCTGGAGAGTCACCCAGTGTTCTTCTGTACTGTTGAGGCATTCATATTCAGCCTACAGGCCCACAGTATCTAGCAGTCTTTTTCACAAAGCAAGGCATTTCAGAGAAATTTCTGCCTCTATTGTCAGTTTGTCAGACACATTTTCTGTGTCCTGCGGAATGTCTAGCAGACTCTTTCATAAAGCATTTGCTGTATAAGCCTAATAATCAGAGGAATTCCTACAGTAAAGGAGAGAATTAACTCTGCCAAAGTATCTTCTGACCTCTACCCATACACTTTTCATATGCGTGTGTCCCCCCCGCCACCTCACACACACACATGTTGTGATCCAGCTGCCCTCACTCCCTCTGACCTACAGCGGAACTTCCTTGTGGTCTGTAATTGGCAAGGATGTTTGTGTTCTTTCTGGCCAGTGGGTCTCCACAGAAGGAGTAGAGGTATAAAAGGTTGCTGGGCAAAATAAAGGTTGCTGTTCTTCCACCTGAAAAGAAGCCTTTGTGTCTCAATCCTGGCACCCCCCCCCCGCCAGTCTTGGCTATCCAGGGTGCGCTGGCTGCAGCATACACACGCATATACATACACACACACAGAGAACACACACACACACATACACACACAGAGAGAGATAGATAGGGAGAGAGAGAGAGAGAGAGAGAGAGAGAGAGAGTAATAATAAGTAAATAAGTACTGTGAAAATGAATATCATACCAATAATCTGCCAACAGGTTAAATAAAAATCACCAGGAAATTTCTAAATAAACTTTGTTTATAGATGTTTGATTATTGAAACATTATACAGTAATTAAGAGTGCCAGACTGAGGTAACTAATCTTCTGTATATTTAAAATCCATACTTGTAAGTTATTTGAATGTGGTTCAGATGAATGAAAAGGGGGAATATTTTTCTCCTTGTCCTCCAAGTTCAATAAGGTCTCAAGGGACTGTGGGCAATCTCTTGATGGTCTTTAATTTTGGTAGGTCACCTGTTCCCTTGTTCAGGGAAAACCAAGCTCAATGAATTAAAACCAATGTCCAGTCTACAAAGAAGAGAATCAATACAGGAAGTATTTCCTCAGTGCTTCAAAGGAAGTTGCAGTCAGGTCACACAAGGCCTTTGACTTATCCTCACCTTGATGGCTAAATGGCAAAGAAAGACTAGAGTAGCTGGAGGTTCTTCTTAAATTCATATGACCTCTGAGAATTATATCATCAATTGGTCTTGACAGTACAAAAGAATAAAATTAGTTTTGACAACTGCAGCATTAAACATTCAGCAGGAAAGTTTAAACAAAGACTAAAAACTTGGTTACAGCCCAAGGTGTCTTATTCCCGAGGCATTAGATGTAAGTCTATCTGAGATGTTAGACAACTATATTTTACTAATACTTTATTCTCGATAAAAAGATACAGCCCAGATGTCAGACTTCAGATGTTGGCTCACTGAAGCACCTGGCCAGAGCCAAGGGAGACAGGTCTACTATTCTTTAACCTAAAAATTAAATAGTGAAGAAGAAACCAGAATCATACCAAATTTTATCTGATGTTCCAACTATCTAAGCATATAAATTAAGATTGTGTGCTCATTATACTGGAGACCAACCTTAAAGGCCAAAGAAAAATAAGGAATCAATCAGATGGGTATTCCTGGGAACTCATCAAGATAGTCTAATCAACTGTGGACATTTTAATCTTTTCCCTGCACCTTTCGCCAAAGTCTTTTTTACCTCCCTCTATCTGATAGTTGTATTCATGGACAGACCATTGAAACGGGTACTCCCACACTACCATGTCTGACACCCTAACTTCAGCTGAAAGAAGCCATAATGCTTATTGTCCAAATCCAATAAAGGCATTTAGAGCTCTTTTTTTTCCCCAGAGGAGGCAGTATGCTAATAACACAATGTAGAAAACAGGGAGTTTAAGGTAAGAAGAATGCAAGCAAAAGTAAAGAGTTTTCTTCCTTTAAAAGGCAGAAAACCCTTGGTATAAGCAAGGACTCAGTGAAACCATCAAACCGGAAACTGGACTACTCTAGTTGGTGTAACAAATGACTGGGTTTTCTCTGACAATAGAGAACTGCAGCTTGGTTGAAAGTGAGAGTATTTTATATGAGAATTGTGGACAGAGAAAGGGGGCACCTTTGAACTTATGCAGTCTGTTCAATTCAATCAGGAGCTAAATGAAACAAAAACCCATCTTACAAGATCCTCTTTCCTAGTAAATAGAAATCTGGCTCTCATGATTCTTAAGAAATGCTGAATTCAGACTTTTATTTACCCAATAACAATCCTTCTGCTTGTCTAGTCAGAGTACTTTTGTTTATGACATTTGTCATCAGCAGATTATGAGGACCCGTTTTGAACTTAACATTCCAGTCTTTTCTTGATGATAGTGGTTGACAGTAGTCCCCTGAATACTTGCAGTTAATTGGGGGCATTGATAAGCAGGGCATGGCTTCCTGGAACACTAATTCAAAACTGGGTCTCAGGCAGGCAGTCAATGTTAGGAGATCTGAGGGAATTCTGTCCAAAGCATCTGATGTATTGACTGTTGGGTTGTTTCAATAATTCTCCTCTAAAGAAACCTGAAGAGAAAGGAGCAATTATTACTATAAGTATAGAAAACCGTATACGGAAGGGAGCAGTTAGGCTCGAGGACCACAGTGAAAACCATACCTAGAACTGCTCATTGGACTCGTCAGCTGGAGGCCACACTTTGTACCCAGTTTGTGCAAGTTTTCATTTTCTCTTCCAATTGATGGGACTCATTCACATAGTAGCAATATTTTTCATTAAAAAAATAAGTACCCCCCCTTTTTCAGAAGAAAACAAGTTCAGGACTCACCAGTTTTGTAGGTCCACCAAGGCTAGAATGAGCCCACTCTCAGGGACAGGGAGTAGATAGGTAGAGCTTAAGCTGCTGACTAACAGGAGTGCTTATCAGGCAAGGGATGCAGCAAACTTTTAGTTGTGACAGAGAAATCTTAGTTGTGACTTCCTGAAACTTACACAATGTTTTTTAAAAGTTGCCATAAAGTGATCAAGATATTAGACATATCAGTAGGACCATTGTTTGATTTAATGTGTACTGAAATCATGATTTTGAGTCATAGCAAAATAAAGCCTGAAAAGTTATCAATATAAGCATGAAGTTTAAAACTAACAAAGCGAACTTAAGTTTTTGGGTCTCGGACTATATAATTTTGATTATATTTACATTTCTAGTAGACCAAAGATTATTTACTTATGACAACTCTATAGAGTTAAATAGAGATTTAACATTTATGTCTTAAATTTTAAAATTTGAAACACTAATACAACATTATCATCTTTGAGTCTCATTTTTTTTCATATGCCTTAAATGACTTTCTCAGACCCTGGAACCTCCATCAACCTTCTCCCTTTCTTTTCCTTTCTGGAATTATCCAAATGCTTCCCATGAGGCAGAAGTGTTTGACTATTTAGAGCAGACAGCCATTGAAAAGGCAGGTCCTTTTAAGATCATGACTGGAGAACAAAGCAATGGTGAAAAGTAATTTTTTTAAGTCAGAAATGACAGCATGATAGTTTTGTGCTTGCCTTTTTCATTGAAACCTGTCCTGTTGATGCTAGAAAGCAGCAAGGTCTGATTTTTGTACTTGAAACATTGAGGGTGCAGGTAATTGAGCCTGAGTTTTGAAGCTTTTTGTTTAAGAGACTTGGGTAATTTAAACTTTCCTTTAAAGGTCTCAAATCTGTATGATTAGCAAGTAACATGTCCATCTTTTGTTCCCAAAGTTACTGTAAAGCGAGAATGTTTTTAAAGGAAAAGCAGTCTTTTTAACTTTGACCAAATAAAGCATCAAAATTATTATAATCTGTCAAAGCATCTCTGCGATTTCTTCCAAATAACTGGCATAATTTATTTACTTTACATAAATTAGGGAAATATAGTCAATTTATATTTAAAAGAAACCTACCAAAGAGAATTGGTCCTCAAAGGTTCAAGGGGACCTCAAAAATTCAGGTCCTCAAAAATTCAGGAAAGAGGTAGATGAATAGAAAAGGAACAGCTTCATTTAGCTATGAGATGACTGCCCAATAACATGGCTAGACAATTAGGTATAACAGGGTAGGAGTGAGTGGTCAGTTGTCCCCAGAGGGAAAAGAGACCTGTAGATGGGGCTGGTGAGGCTGGCCATCAACATCCACAAGCACTTTCCTTAAGGATAAGTTTTATCAGAGTGAGTGGGTGTTGGAGGAGGCCCCTTGTTGGTTCCCGGCTGCCCATCCCCTAAATGATCACACTAAAACTGTATTAATTAAATTACTGATTGGCTCATTAGCTTTAGATGCTCATTGGCTAACTCTTACATTTTAATTTGAACCATTTCTATTAATCTGTGTATGCGTTTGAGAGCCATCATCTACTTTCTGATTTTTTTAATACAAGCTATCTTAGGGCCTGGTGTTCCCTTCCTAGTCTAGTATAAATTTATTTTTGTAAACAAGGGTTCAGTCCAAGTTACATATATGGTATGCGGTAACAAATTAAGAGTATTTTTACACAGATTTTTTAGCAATCAATCATTTTTCTTATACATTTTCAGCTAACTTTTTCTCTTCTTAAAATTTTGAAGATTTTTTAAGACTGTACCCTCAATATTCTTAAAAATCTTGAGATCAAGAAAGTTTACATTTCAACAAATGCTTCAATGACATCCATGATCTTCAGTGGGGACAAATATTCCTTCTTTCCTTCCTTCCTTCCTTTCTCCTTCCTTCCTTCTTCCCTCCCTCCCTCCCTTTCTTTCTTTTTTTTCTTTTTATAATTTTTTGAGGCAGGGTTTCGTTTTTTTTACCTGGTCCATCCTGAAACTCACTCTGTAGACCATGCTGGTCTCAAATTCAGAGATCCACCTGCCTTTACCTCCCAAGTGCTGGGATTAAAGGTATATGCTTCCAATACCACAAACAAGGGACAGATTTTCTTAAACCACATCTAGTGACTTTTACAGATCCTTAGAAGTAAGTTTATATTTTGGTAAAATTGTTTAAAATATCCTTGACCTTGAAAGGGGCAACATTTTATTAAACAAAGCCAAGAAAAGGGGAAGGTATTAAGAAAGTTAAACTCATCTCTGATAACATTTAGTCTTTTTAATTTTATACAAAAATTATCCTTTTTAAAAATTTAAATAGCATGAGATAAATAATAGTAATATGTAATAGAAATAATTTACTGTTAATCCCATCAGGAAAAAAATAATACCATTACAACAACATTTAGCCAAATTTGAAGAAAGCTTGCTATTTATTGGGCCACCCAAGTGCTGACCAGCAACAGCCACCTAAATCATGGTATAGAGAATAGTCCCTGAGTCTGTTACTTATGGTCTTCTTAAGGAGCAAAATTATGAGTAGAGGAGGTTTATAGAAGACAATAGAACAGTAAGAACAGAAAAAAAATCTACAAAAGAACAGACAAAACAAAAAACAGCTATTACCATGTGGTCATCATGTGGTTAGGGAGGATTAGAGTGGGTTAGGGTGTTCCCCAAAACAAGTAAAATCATAGATTGAGGAAGGTCACATTCTAAGAAACAGAGACAGAAGCATATTTTTAACAAAATAGCATAATTGATCCTGCCTTCAGAATGAGATTGAAAGATCCAGATAAATCTGGACCCCTCTAGCAGAAAGAATAGAGCCAAAAAAAAAAAGAAAGAAAGAAAAAAGAAAAAAGTCTAGCAGGAAAAATAGAGCAAAAATCTGGCAGGGAGAGAAGAACCAAAAATCTCGTTAGCCAGTTCAGTAACTTGGTTCCAGGAACTAGCTGACCATAAAGTTAGATCATAATCTTGAGAATAACCTTGAGAAACAGGGAGTTACCTACTTGTGATCATCACTGGTATTTTTAGAATTTTCCAATGACACCCTCCCTACCCCCTTTGGGTTGTGATTTCTTCTCCAAAATACCCCCTCTCCCAGGTACTCGGGATCAAACTCTTCTACCCCCATGTGGGAAATGAGTTTTGGCCCCAGCTGGTTCCTGTCAATAAACCTTGTGAGATTGCCACAAGGACAGTTGCTCCTGAGAACCTGGGGGGGTCGTGTTATCCTGAGACTTGAGTGAGAGTCTCCCCGCTCCAGGGGGCTTTCATTTGGGGACTTGTCCTGGGATTGGCGATCACCCTCATCTCCAGAGATCCACTTGGAGGTGAGACATTGTATGTGTCTTTGTTCTATCTTTGTGTTTTCCTGCCAGCTGAATTCAGGTTCTGTACTTTCAGTTTCGGTTTTGCAGTTGCTCATGTCTTGGGAGGAGATGGAGGGTGTGATCAGCAGATGTGCTAGGAGATCACCGACTGCCACCCTGGAAGATGTCCTGGGAGGTCAGGAGGGACCCCAGGGACACCTGGGAGATTCCTGTCTAGATGCTGGTGAGGATACGGAAGTTATCCTGGATTGGAGGAACTATATGTCCTCTTGGCCATCTGTATTTCTGGAGTGGTTTTGTCTGTCTAGGTTTTGTTAGCCTTTGTGTATCTTCTGTCTCTGTTTTGTCTTACGCGCAGGTATCGTGTTCAGTTCTCTGGTGAGATACGCGGGGAGCGTTTCTCAGTTCTGTGGTATGACACACTAGTGGTGTGGTCAGTTCTCTGTAGAGACGTGTGTGGATAGCAGTCTCATTTTGATAGCGGGGCGAGACTCACCTGTGAAGCAGCTTGAAGCTGTGTCTTTGGTTTGTTTTGCACCATTGTCCTGTATGTCTGTGTAATGTGTGCTGTGCTTTTGTCCTGACTTAGACTGATGCTGATGTACTCAAATCATGACTTCTTTGACTTTGATATTGTGATTACTTACAAGACTCTAGAGATAGAGCCATAAGCATAAGGGTATATTAAAAAAGAAAAGAGTCAGCCTTGGCCCCAAGCACATGGCTGCAGGGCAGCATGCTTGTATGGAAGGCTGGGCTATTCAGCCTTTCTGTTACAAGGTACTGAGGCTGCCAGGCACAGTTGTAGAAGGTAGATGTACCCTAGTAGGATTTCAAACACTAAACAAAAAATTTAAGGGTAATCACTATAACCTAAAGAGGTTAACAATCTTTTTTCCCTAGTGCTGCATACCACCCTACCCCCCCCCCCCCCACTTTGCTGATGGATGAGTTCCTTCTGCCTGTCCTGGCAGCTGCAAACTTCAAACCTCAGATTTTTTCGAAGGTAGCTTCCCAGTCAGTATGAGCTCAATTTCTCCAAGTCCTATGGCAGAAATGGGTGGTATCTTTTGCTGGAGGATAAGGAAGTTTCCTTCAGCCAAAATATTTGATGATATTGCAGGTATCCAAGAGTAATGGCAAAGATATATTGTCTGGGGGAATCTCCTGGAATCCCTGACTGAAAATCAAAATGAAATAGTCCCTACTTGGCAGTTATTTTGATGTTTTGGTTTTGCTTTTGTTAGATAAACTATAACTCCTAGGGTATATATTATCCCACCATGTGGAATAACAGTTTTAAAACAATCAATGCATGTGCATATGCATGTGGGGGCATGTGTATATATGAAGGTTTAAAAAGTAATAATCTTCCATGTGGCTTTTCCTGATATTCTTGGTGTTATTTATTCCTCTCTCCCAATCTATCAGAAGTATTTTCTTTACACATTTCCAGTAAAGTGCCTACATTTCTGCCCTTCCCCTTCACAGCAAACATGTCCTGCTTACCCCCACTCCCTACACCTAACTCTAGGCTACACACATAAGAGAAAGCATAAGGGCCTACTTTTTAGGTTTCTGAGAAACTTCTTCACTGACACAATGACTGGCCCAGTTTGCTCATCCACTCACAGTGTGTGTGTGTGTGTGTGTGTGTGTGTGTGTGTGATGTATGGTTTGACTGGGAATAGTCTGGGCTAGGTATCTTCGCTACTCTAGCATATTTTTTCTGCAAGTAGAACAGAATGGTCAGACTAGGGCTAAGCAATTCTTTATAGCTAGGAGCTTTTGCCTAGTACAGCCTAACTTAATTCCTCATGACCTTAGGCTATTTCCTAACAAGTACCATGACCTTGGGCTATTTCATAACAAGTACCGTGCTTCTTGTCTTTTATGACTTTAAGAGAAATCAGTATGGTAACATGATAAGCCACTTTATTTGCTGGGGGCAGGGTTAGGAGAAGCAGTAGTTCTTTTCCTATCCAAAGTACTTTGCAATTAGAAAAGAATTTTGGTTTTGTTTTTATACATATTTCTGTGAAGAATAGAGTTGGAAAATTTGGGATTGGCTGTCTAGACAAGAAAAACTTCATTCTCAATCAAAAGGGTGTGTTTGGAAGAACAAACACACACCAAGACAAGAAGTGCATTTGTTTTTATTTTAACTCAGGTGATGGCTGTGTCTTTTTTTCCCCTTTATCTGGGATCTGACCTCATAATCTTTCCTAGTTTGAAAAGAATTGTCACACAGGAAATGAAGGAGAAAAGGGTGAGAGTTCATTGCTCCAGGTCATCAAATTCTTAGAACAGAGTAGAAACTGATCTGGCCCCATTGGAATGTTAATTTGTACCCAGAGATTCTGTTCTGTTGTCCAGGAGTTTTCTTTTGACAGGTCTTCATAGATACACTCTGCCTCCTTAAGACCCTAGAATCGTTTAGAAATAAGATCAGAAGTCAGAGCTGCAAAAACACTTTTGGATCTTTAGCCTATATAAAAGATGAACTACCAAGAGTGCCAAAGATTTTTCTGGCTTTTGGGGGAGGGGCAGGGTTTCCTTCATCCTAAACTGTGTAGTCAATGTCTACACCACAACAGACCAGAAAGATATCCCCACTGCTACATATTCATTGCTGCTCTATTCACATTTCTAGGAAGTGGAAAGTTCCTAGATGCCTACCAACCAAGAAAAAGATGGCAAAAATGTGTTGAATTTACACAGACATTTTATCTAGTCACAAAGAAAAATAAAATTATAAAATTATGGCATTGAAAAATATGTTAAGTAAAATAACCCAAGTGCAGTGGTATGGGAAGTCTTTCTGTATATGTGTTGCTTTTATTGGTTAATGAATAAAGTAGCTGTTTTCAGCCAATGGCTTAACAGCATATAGCCAGACTGTAAGAGATATATGTAGAGAAAAGGCAGAGTCAGTGAGGTACCATGAAGTTGCCAGAGGGGAAAGACATGAGCTGCCAGTTGGAACCTTGCTGGTAGGCCATGAGACAAAGAAGAAATTTCATACTAGTCACAGGAAAAATCCATCAAAACGAAATCTCAATACTGAACATCTATGACCCAAATACAAGAGCACCCTCATATGTAAAAGAAACACTTCTAAAGCTTAAATTATACATTAAACCTCATACACTAATAATGGGAGACTTCAACACTCCACTCTCATCAATGGAAAGGTCAGTAAGACAAAAAATAAACAGAGAAATAAAGAAACTAACAGATGTTGTGACTCAAATGGACTTAACAGATATCTATAGAATATTCCATCCAAACAGAAAAGAATATACTTTCTTCTCAGCACCTCATGGAACCTTCTCAGAAATTGACCACATACTCAGTAACAAAACAAACCTCAACAAATAAAAAAGAATTGGAATAACCCCATGTATCTTACCAGATCACCATGGTTTAAAACTAGAAGTCAACAACAATACTAATTCCAGAAAGCCCACAAACACATGGAAATTAAACAATGCTCACCCGAATCATAAATGGGTCAAGGAAGAAATAAAGGGAGAAATTAAAGACTTCCTAAAATTCAATGAAAATGACCACACAACATACCCAAATTTATGAGACACAATGAAAGTAGTGCATTTTTCTCCATTTAGTTTGATGTTGTCTGTTGGCTTACTGTATACTGCCTTCATCATATTTAGGTATGTTCCTTGTATCCCTGCTTTCTCCAAGATTTTTGTAATGAAGGGATGCTGTATTTTGTTGAAAGCTTTTTCGGCATCTAAAGAGATGACCATGTGGTTTTTATTATTCAGTTTTTTTTCTATGGTGGATTATGATATCAATCCACATGTCTTCGAACACCTTATTTTTGATAAAGAAGCAAAAAATATCAAATGGAATAAAGAAAACATATTTAACAAATGGTGCTGGATATCAATGTGTAAAAGAATGAAAATAGATCTATATCTAACACCTTTCACAAAATTCAAGTCCAAATAGATCAAAGACCTCAAGATAAGGCCAGCCACACTGAACCTCATAGAAGAAAAAGTGTGACGTACACTTGAACACATTGGCACAGGAGAGCACTTCCTGAATATAACCCCAGTAGCACAGACACTGAGAGATACAATTAATAAATGGGACCTCCTGAAACTGAAAAGCTTCGATAGAGCAAAGGACACGGTCAACAAGACAAAACGACAGCCTCCAGAATGGGAAAAGATCTTCACCAACCCCACATCAGACAGAGGGCTTATCTCCAAAGTATACAAAGAATTGCAGAAATTGGTCATCAAAAGAACAAATCATCCAATAAAAAAGTGGAGTACAGACCTAAACAGAGAACTCTCAACAGAAGAGTCTACAATGGCTGAAAAACACTTAAGGAAATGCTCAACATCCTTAGTCATCAGAGAACTGTAAATCAAAACAACGCTGAGATTCCATCTTACACCTGTAAGAACAGCCAAGATCAAAAACTTTGATGAAAACTTATGCTGGAGAGAGGTTGTGGGCTAAAGGGAACACTCCTGCATTACTGGTGGAAATGCAAGATGGTACAGCCCCTTTGGATGTCAGTGTGGAGAGTTCTCAGAAAATTAGAAAACAACCTTCCTCAAGACCCAGTTATACCACTTTTGGGTATACATCCAAAGGATGCTCAATCGTGCCATAAGGATATGTTCTCAACTATGTTCATAGCAGCATTGTTTGTCATAGACAGAAACTGGAAAAACCTAAATGCCCCTCAACCAAAGAATGGATACAAAAAATGTGGTACATTTACACAATGGGGTACTACAAAATAGAAAATAATAATGACATCTTGTCTTTTGTAGGCAAATGGATAGAGCTGGAAAACATCATTTTGACTGAGGAAACAAAGATACAGAAAGACAATTGTCACATGTACTCACTCTTAAGTGTTTTTAAACATAAAGCAAAGAACACCTGCCTACAAATTAAAATCCCAGAACCTAGACAACAATGAGGACCCTAAAATAAAGACTTACATAGATCTAATCTACATGGGTATTAGAAAAAGAAAAGATCTCTTGAGTAAATTGGGAGCATGGGGACCTTTGGAGAGAGTTGAAGGGGAGGGGAGAAGCAGCGAGAGGAGCAGAGAAAAATGTAGAGCTCTATAAAAATCAATAGTATTTAAAAAAATCTTAGCTTCTAATTTTTAAATGTGTTTATTCATGTGGGAGTGAGTATACATAGAGAAAGGTCAGAAAAATAGAAAGGGCACCATTGAGAAGAGAAAAGAGACTTTAAATTGTGATGAGCAAGGGTATTTAAACTCATGTGGAAATGGAAGTATAAATACTGGAGATAGCAGTTTAAAGTTGGAAGCATGGGCATAGAGATAGTTGAAAACGCAGGGACGTTAACTCTAATTGTGTTTAAAAATCTTACAAGAAAAACTAACATCTCATATGTCAACTAAAAATCAAAGTTTATAGAAAACAAAGCTGCTAGGAATGACCGCGTTTGGATATATTTGTTCATATTTTCAGGTCATTCCATAATATTCTGGAATATACTGGACAAGCATCTAATTAATCAGCAAAATAGATCTCTCTCTACCACGAAACATGATCATTATCAGAGGTATACTGAAGTATATATTAAACTATAATTAATCATGTATGTAATGTTTAAAAAATATGAAGCTCCAGCTGCAGTTTCCTTATTAATGAGAAGTCAATATCAGAATGTATTATCTTAATTTAGAATGGTTATGGAAATTCCTCAGCTGTTAAGGCAACTCGAGGATTGCTCTGCTACCTACTGAATGCATTATTGAGAATTTATCACTTACTTTTCAAAGTCTTATTGTATTGAAGCATAAAGTAGGAATACAAGTAGTGTCTGCCTTGGAACATAATTACGATTGAACATTTAAGGCATTTAATATTGGTAAGTTCAAAATGGTTTTGTTAGTTTTTAAATTTATAGTGTGAATATAAATTACAGGAAAATTAATAAGTATTTGAGTAGAGGACACATAAATCCATGTATATGTCCATATCATGTATATAGGCACCCATATACATGTACCCAATTATTTAAATGAAATATATTTACAGTTATTTCTGTTAAATAATGATTAAAATAAAATTCAGAGAGTTTGGAAGATCCAACTCATGGATGTCTGAGCATAGAAAAGAGGCAGATGAGAAAACAGTTCTTCTGCCAGAGGACAGTAAGCAACTGCTGTGCCCCCATTTTGGATTCACAAGTCCAAGTAACTTCTTAACTTCTTGTAATTTCAGTGGAAATACTAGAGAAGCACACATACAGGAATGCAAAGTTTCCTCTGTTGAAGAGTGAATCTGCTTTGGAAACACCTGTTTTACCAGACTTCATTAATTTTAATCATTTTGCAATTTCCACAGCACTGTTTGAGGGTCTTGCTTAAGTCGTTCTGGAATGTTATGCTGTGCCTATGGCACATATATCTATTAAATAGAAAATTGTAATTTAGAAATTGTGAGAAATTCATCCATTGGGAGCCTGGGTGACATCAGAGGTTTTTAAATATTATATCTAACATTTTACTAGCAAATTTCATAGAACTTTCCCCTAAAGTTTCATTCCTCATAATATCCTCTCATAGACTTCTTCTATACCACTATCCCATGTTCTAGTCATGAGTTGGTGGTCCCATACTTTTCCTATTAAAAAACCTCAAGAACCCTTACTGAGACCAATAACTAGACAATAGAATAAGAGTGAGAGATATTGCAGCGCTCAGTTCTACATAGAAGTTCTCCATCCAACCCTCCCCTCAAGGTTTAGAGTATATGGACAAACAGGCCAAAAGATTGTAAGAGATATCAGGGATGGATGATACTAAGGAGACTTCCAGACGTTATAGGACTGATGCTCATATGATGTCACAGAGACATTAGCAGCATGAAGAGGAACTGCATGCACAGGTTCAAGACAGACAGTATCCAAAAGCTGAGAGAAGTGGGTATGGGTTCCCACATCTAACCCAGAGCTATTTGCAATTCGTAACCTCTTGCAAAGGGAAAATTAGTTTTCTCTAATTAAATCTTACCAGATAAAGTCACCATACTTAAGAGAGACCCTATTTCCAGAAGTAGATGCCTAAAACAAAGTGAATTAAATAATATTTTAATAGAATTTTATCTCATATAGCTTTATTTGACTGTTCTTTTATTCTTTTACTTGTTTATTTTAGTTTCTGGTTTTGTGTTTTTATGGTGTGTGTGTTCATGCTTTGTAGTTTAATTTTTTTAAAGAGAGAGAAAGAAACAGTGTGAGTGGGTGGGCAGGCAGTTGAGGAGGATCTGGAATGAGTTGGGAAAGGAAAAAATAATATATTCTATGAAAACATATTTTTTCAATAAAAATGTTGGTTTAACAACAACAAAATGAAAATCCACAAAACCTAGCTGAAGAAACTTCAAATATTAAGAACTATTTGAAGAAGGCTGGTGAAGGATTCAAGTCAACAGTCAGACAAAATTGCTTATGTAAACAGGAAAGGCAAAAATAGCTACTTGGTTCTCCCTTCTCTGCCAGTGAACACAATTCCTGATTTACAGTAGTGAGTACCTACCACTCCAGCTTCTGATATGTTAGTCGTTATATAGGAATGGTGAGACTTATATTGAAGTGGGAAAAATCTTTGAAATGAGAACGTATCCCTCCTGTATATTGGGTATATGGCAAGTATTATAGAACTAAAGCATATAGTGTATAATTATCCCATTGAATTTTGACTTAGCCTTTCACAGGAGTCTTAGATTCCTCATCCGTGTGGAATTTGTCACAGATTGTGGTTATTTAATACTTGAAGGGGATAAGAACAATCTCTGCTTTCTCCTGGCATGCTGACATCAAAGAAAAGGGACAAACTGGCTCAGTTACTATTCCCCACCAGGGTGTATTTAAGGTTGTATGGATGACATTCCTCTGGGAGTCCGTGTTCAGACAGAAGTTGAGCCAGTTGTGGGGAAGTCAGCAAATGTCACCAGCAAGAAGGGAGGGAGAGTGAGACCATGTAGCATGTTTCTTCACCCCAGGGGAAATGTCTTTGAGGAGTGGAGCAACGTGGAAGGCCTGGGTACACAGTGCTGGAATTCAGCAAAGGGCTGGAGTCCCAGCAGGAAACAGAGGCAGTAAGCCAGGCCATGTGGCCAGGCTCAGAAGGCAGAGGGAAAATAGGAGTACCATTTGGTGAGGCCCCAGGTGCCTAGAACTCACACCAGGCCTACTAGAGTCTGTATTTATGGTGAAACAGTTATTTTTTGGCTCCTGCTACTAAAGTTGCAACACCAGACACTCTGAATGCCCCACTCTGCCAAGAAGTGATTGGCATTTTTTGCAGGTGGAAAAGCACTGCTGGAAAGGGACAAAGAAACAGTTCTATGAGCAGAAAAAGAGGGTGTCCTTCTGTCATCTGAGGATCTGAAGCCGCCTCAGTCGTACTGTTTGTTCTGTGACCATAAAGACAGGAAAATGGAATGGGAGGTGACTATACATTGGACAACTGCAAGAATAGGCTGGGAACTAATGTTCTACTCTGTGCAGAAAATTCAAAATCATGAAAATCATAGAGTGACATGTTTTCCTAAAAATACTGTTTCTGAAAAGTATATCCATGATAGCTAGAAGGATAATCAAATGGGTGACTGCAGTAGCAAATCCTGAAATATGTTAATGAAGTTTGAAATATGGCTAAATACAGGTAGTCAAAGTACACATGTTTATAAACAAAAATAGAGGGAGAATTTTCAACTTCATCAACATCACTTCAACTCTCAGTCACAACAAGGAAACCCTATAGAAAGTTTTTGCTGTCCAGTGTTGCATTATTTTGCTTTCTATTTTTGTCCAAAAGTTAGTTGGACAGAAAAGGTTTACTTTGCTTAGATGTCCCAATAGGTCCAATAAGGAACTTAAGAATAATTTGGAGGTAGAAACTGAAGCAGTGGCCATGGAAGAAAGCTGCCTACTGGTTTGCACCCCATGGTTTGTTCACTCTGCACTCTTATATCTCCAGAGCCAGCAGGAGTGGCACCCAACTGTGGGATGAGCACTCCTACAATAATCTTTAATCAATAAAATGTCCTACTGACCTGCCCACAGGTCAGTCTGATGGAGGCATTTTCTTAATTGAGGTTTCCTCTTTCCAAATGACTCTAGCTTTTATCAGGTTGACAAAAAGAAATAAACTAACTAACTATAACTAATTAACTGACTAATCAGCACAGTGGCCAAACATGGTGGAAAATTAGACACCTCAGTTGGCTTAGATGTTAGAAATCCAAACTTGATCTGCAGTTTGGATATATTAGGCATCTGCATTCCCAGCAGGGCAGGTGGAGAACTTTCTTAAGCCACAAACAAATTTAATGACATGGAAACAACTTTAATTTGCACAATCACAAGGGTATCATTGGGGATTATGCTTTATTTGGCTCTCAGTTGATATAAGATATGCATTATAAGATATGCTAGCTCTGATACTTAAGAGTGCTTTGTTGAGGGGTTTACAAAAAGGGAACAAGACAACAAGGAATATCGGAGCAACTATTACCTTTTTCAGTAACTTAAAAATATTTTTAAGTTTTATTATTTTTTTAGTATTTGCATCTGAATATTTTATCTGCATGTATTGTTTAGTACTACACATGTGTCTGGTATCCATGGAGGCCATGAGGAGGTATCAGATCTCTAGGACTGGAGTAATAAATAGTTGTGAACTATACCACGGGGGCTGGAAATTGAACCCAGGATCTCTGACAAAGTACCTAGTGCTCTTAACCACTAAGCCATCTCTCCATCCTCATTGGTTATTTTTGAAAGGATCACTGTACAGAAAACTTGTTTGGAATGAGATATTTTTGTCCTGAACAAGATGAAAGAGATACTCATCTATTTTATTCTCTTTCTGTATTTTTCAACTAGGGCTATAATAGCTGGTGCATTAATAATGAAGTTATTTTTCTTTCCACATCATAAGAGAGCCACATTTAAGATCAAGATCCATGTGGAATACAGATTCACATGAGAGTCCTCTATATAGCATGCATTTGAATGGGGTTTGTGAGCAACATGTTATGGATTGTTTGGAGGCAAGATGTACCAGCTGTGTGCCCAGAGATGGGGCATTGTACATGGCTCTTGGAGGTGGCTAGCAGCTCTACTGTGCTGGACTGGGCAGGTCAAGAAGGAAGTGCTGTATTTCCCGTAGCAATGGCACAGTTTAAGTTCATAAGAAGGTCTTAGCATTTTAAGAAGCCCTTCTGGTCAGAAAATAATTACAGATATGCAATAAAGAAAAAAATCCATATCGAAAAAGCATCTAAATGTTTAACCGTGTTGAATAAATGTATATAGGCTTGGGAGAAAGAAAAAACAAATCATTTAAGGGGTAAAGTCTTTAAAGAGACAGAGTACAGGCAGTCATAGATTAAAAGGAGTAAAGAAAATAAAACACATAAAGATTAAATATGCAAAAAGAGTCTGAATTATGTATATTATTGTGTTTTCTTTGAATTTTTGACTGTGAAGAGCTAAGTACAGAAAGATATTTTATTGTACAGGCTGCTAAGCTAAACCAACACACACACACACACACACACACACACACACACACACACACACATATATATATATATATATATATATATATATATATATATCTTAAAGGTGTCTTGACTTCAAAGTATGGATATAAGGATATGTTACTTTGGAAAAGAGATTCTTCTTTTCTTTCCATAGAAGTGGAGAAGCTGTGGATTGCTTCCAGAATAATGTGGTTTGATGAACCAAGCCCCCTGAAATGTTGCTGTGAACAACCCCCCAAATTCCTTTGCCTAACAGCCAACTGAGATGAACATAGCACACAGGATACACCATGAAAATCCTGATTAACAGTGTCCCCAAATACCAGGAAATAGTCTAGAGAATTATACACAAATTCTTTAATATTGTTTATAAATGTTTGTTTACATTTAAAAGGGGATATGCTACAGAGAGTTGCATTGGCATAGATCTTGGTTTATTGATACAAATTTTAGGTCAATTTTGTTATATGTACACATATATATTTCTGCTCTTGACTAATGTATTGTGACTGTGTAGTTCACTTAAAAATGTAATGTATAATTAAGAAATATAGGTAAACAGAGAGTCATCTATAATAGTCAAGCTTGTAGTCATGTTAGTTAGGTTTTCTAGATATACAGAGATGTATTTCTGATAGATAGGGATTCTTCAAATCTTTCAAAGACTACAGAATATGACATTTAGAGTGTTTTAATAACTTTAAAACTTATCATGACAATGAGATACATCTGCACCTCGCAGCACCAATTACTTCAAGAGAAAGATGGGAAGTGAAGAGGCTCCTTATGGAGTTGGTTAACCATTTGGGCAAGAAACTGTTCTTTCCTGGACTGTTTGATAAACTGGACATGCACGACCCACAGATAAATGACTGATAAACTTGCCTAAAGATAAGACGATTCTTCAGGGTTCCTGCTTCGTGAAAGAGCCTGCTAGATATTCTGCGGGACACTTAAGAAAGTGACTGACAATCTTTCAATACAGGTGGAACTGTCTTTGAAATTTCCTGCTTCATGGGAGAGTCTACTGGAAACTATTGGCCTGTAGGCTGAAGATAGATGCCCCAAAGGTACAGAAAAACTTTAGGTGACTATCCAGACAGTGAGATGTCTCTGTTAATTTTAGAGTTTTGGAGTTACTTACAATGAACTTATTATTTACTTAGGTAATACTATGACCTTCTGGAGTCTTAGTTGGAATTGAAGAATGGATAGTAATAATTATAATTTTTCTTCATTATGATAAAAGATAAAATAGATATAAATATAATAACTGCAGTTATTGCTTGATACCTGTTTTGCTATATGTAATTTTACTGTGTTATAGTTAAAATCTTCTTTTTTTACTTAAACAGAAAAGGGGAGGTGATGTGGAAGGCCCCTCTGTATGCTATGATTACCATTAATGAATAAAGAAACTGCCTTGGTCTGTTGATAGGGCAGAACTAAGGTGGGTAGGGAAAACTAAACTGAATGTTGGGAGAAAGAAGGGTAGAGTGAGAGAGAAGCCAAGGAGCCTTCTCCAGGAGACAGATGTGCTGAAACTTTGCTGGTAGGCTATGATCTCAAGATGATACACAGATTAATGTAGACGGGTTAAATTAATATGTAAGAGTTAGCCAATAAGAGCTAATGGGCCAGGCAGTAATTTAAATAATATAGTTTCTATGTGATTATTTTGGGACTGAGTAGCTGAGAACTAACAAGGGGCCTACCTCCAACATTTGGGGTTTGCAGAAGTAAGCAATAAATGACAACTATGAAAAGAAAAACTTAATTGTAATTGAAAAAAAAAACCCACTCAAACCAAAACTTGAAGTCTGAAAATAGTAATGGCTATGTGTACATTTGTGACTTCCCTTAGAATACATCCTCCCTTTCATTTTAATTATGCAGAGAAACTATTGGTTTAGGATTGTTTACTACTTCGATCATATGGCCACCCATATGAAATATGACCACCCATAAGCATGCCTGAGATGCGATAATGAGCTTAAACCATTGTGGTAGAGTGGTCAAATATAAAAATTTGTTATAGGTGGAAAAAATATGAGAATCGAACCCTACTATATATCCATATTTATGGTTACTTTCTAAATAATGGTATTCTCCAGACTTGCCAAATCCTTGGCCATTACATTTCATGACAATTACAATGCTACCTAAAGGTTTGCTTGGAAATTACCTATATATTTACTTAGTGACTATGTTTAATAGATTTCTAGGTAAAAGTGTCAAGTAGAAATAAATTCTGCTATTTCCTGAGCCTCTACTTCTGGCTGGGTCCCTGCTGCCTGTTACATACACTATCTCAATTTATTCCATCTGGTGAACACTGGCCACCCCTCTTTACCGTCCCCAGATGGAAGGTAAACATAGAAGAAATGACCAACATGCTCAAAATTCTCATCTATCAGAGTCAAAGCCTGGGACAAAGGACTTGTGACTGCTAAAGTCTATCATTTGGACCAGTTGTCATATTCCTGCCCCTACAATTGTTTTATTTTCTGTTGCAGGTTTCACTAGCCTTGGTGGATCTATCAAGAAGGGTCTTTTTTTTCTTTCTTTTTTTTAAAAATTAATTTTTTTCTTTTTAATTTTTTAATTTGTTTTTCCATTCAAAAATTTACACTTCCTTCCCTCCTCCCATTCCTCTCCCGCTCCCCCACTCCCTCTCCTCCCTCCTTCCTCCTTTCTTAAGAGAGGACAGGGAACCCTGCCCTGTGGGAAGTCCAAGCGCCCCTCCCCACCACACACACACATCCAGGCCTAGGAAGCTTTGCATCCAAATAGACTAGGGTCCCAAAAAGTCAGTACATACAGTAGAAACAAGTCCCAGCACCTTTATCAATGGCTTCTCAGTCAGCCCCCATTTTCAGCCACATTCAGAGAGTCCGATTTGATCACATGCTCATTCAGTCCCGGTCAGCTGGATTTGGTGAGCTCCCATTAGATCAGGCATACTGTCTCAGTGGGTGGACCAACCCCTTGCAGTCCAGACTTCCTTGTTCATCTTCTCCTTCCTTCTGCCTTTCAACTAGACCTTGAGGGTTCAGACTGTTGCTCCGATGAGGGACTTTATCTCTATCTCCATCTGTCGCTGGACGAAGACTCTATGGTGATATTCAAGATATTCATAAGTGTGATAGTGATGCAAGGCCAGTTCAGGCACCCTCTACTCTGCTGCCCAAGGACCTAGCTGAGGACATCCCTGTGGACACCTGGGATCCCCTCTAGAGCCAAGTCTCTTGCCAACCCTAAAAAGGCTTCCTTAATGTAGATATCTTCTTCCCTGCTCCTATATCCACCCTTCCTCCATCTCCACCATCCCTTTCCCCCAAGCTCTCTTCAGTCTTTCCCTTCTCCCTTCGATCTCCCCCTCTTCCCTTCCCCCTCCCCACCGCCATGCTCCCAACTTTTGCCTGGCAATCTTGTTTGCTTCCAATTTCCAAGAGGATCTGAATATGTTTATCTTTGGGATCACCTTGTTATTTGGCTTCTCTAGGCTTGTGAACTATAGGCTTAATGTCCTTTGTTTATGGCTAGAGTCCACTAATGAGTGAGTACATACCATATTCATCCTTTTGGATCTGGGTTATCTCACTCAGGATAGTGTTTTCTATTTCCATCCATTTGCATAAAAATTCAAAATGTTATTATTTTTAAACCGCTGAGTAGTACTCTAATGTGTTTATATTCCACACTTTCTTTATCCATTCTTCCATTGAAGGGCATCTAGGTTGTTTCCAGGATCTGGCAATTGCAAACAATGCAGCTATGAACATAATTGAACAAATGCTTTTGTAATATGTTTGGGCATCTCTTGGGTATATTCCCAAGAGTGGTTTTGCTGGATCCTGAGGTAGATTGATTCCCAGTTTTCTGAGAAACTGCCACACTGATTTCCAAAGTGGTGGCATGAGTTTGAATTCCCACCAGCAATGGATGAGTGTTCCCCTTACTCCACAACCTCTCCAGCATTGGTTATCATTGGTGTTTTTGATTTTAGTCATTCTGACAGGCGTAAGACGGTATCTCAAAGTTGTTTTGATTTTCATTTCCCTGATTGCTAAGGAGGTTGAACATGACATTAAGCGTCTTTTGGCCATTTCAACTTCGTCTGTTGAGAATTCTCTTTTCAGTTCAGTACCTTACTTTTTAATTGGGTTAATTAGAATTTTCATGTCCAGTTTCTTGGGTTCTTTATATATTTGGAGATCAGACCTTTGTCTGATGAGGGGTTGGTGAAGATCTTCTCCCATTCAGTAGGTTGCCTTAATGACAGTGTCCTTTGCTTTACAGAAGCTTCTCAGTTTCAGGAGGTCCCATTTATTCACTGTTGCCCTTGATATCTGTGCTACTGGGGTCCTACTTAGGAAGTGGCCTCCTGTGCCTATATCTTGTAGACTACTTCCCACTTTCTCTTCTATCAGGTTCAAAGTGGACAGATTGATGTTGATGTCTTTAATCCATTTGGACTTGAGTTTTGTGCATGGTGATAGATATGGATCTATTTTCATTCTTCTACAGGTTGACATCCAGTTATGCCAGCACCATTTGTTGAAAATGCTTTCTTTCCTCCATTGTATACTTTTAGCCCCTTGTCAAAAATCAAGTGTTCATGGGTTTGTGGGTTAATATCCAGGTCTTCAATTCGATTCCATTGATCAGCATCTCTGTTTTTATGCCAATACCAAGCAGTTTTCATTACTGTAGCTCTGTAATAGAGTTTGAAGTCAAGGATGGTAATACCTCCAGAAGTTCCTTTATTGTATAGGATTGTTTTCGCTATCCTGGGTTTTTTGTTTTTCCATATAAAGATAATTATTGTTCTCTCATGGTCTGCGAAGAATTTTGTTGGGATTTTGATAGGGATTGTGTTGGATTTATAGATTACCTTTGGTAGAACTGTCATTTTTACTGTGTTGATCCTCCCAATCCAAGAGCATGGGAGATCCTTCCTTTTCATGGTGTCCTCTTCAATTTCTTTCTTCAAAGCCTTAAAGTTCTTGTCAAATAGGTCTTTCACTTCCTTGGTTAATGTAACCTAAACTTTATGCTATTTGTGGCTATCATGAAAGGTGAAGTTTCTCTGATATCTTCCTCTGCTTCTCTATACTTTGTGTACAGAAGGGCTACTGATTTTTTTTTTGAGTTGGATTTGTATCCTGCCATATCACTGAAGGTGTTTATCAGCTGTAGGAGTTCTTTGGTAGAGTTTTTGAAGTCACTGATGTACATAATCATATCATCTGCAAATAATGAAAGGTTGACTTCTTCCTTTCCAATTCAAATCCTTTTGATCTCCTTATGTTGTCTTATTGCTATTGCTAGAACTTCAAGCACTATGTTGAATAGATATGGTGAAAGTGGACAGCCTTGTATTGTTCCTGATTTTAGGGGAATGGCTTTAAGTTTCTCTCCATTTAATTTGATATTAGATGTTGGTTTGCTGTATATTGCTTTTATTATACTAAAATCTTTGAAGCAAGTGATTAGTTATACTAACTTCAACTACGTTTGGCTATGGGTTAATGCTTTTGTACACTGTAAAGATTTGTTACTCATAGGATTAATGAAATGCTCATTCACCAGTAATCAGTATAGGAAAGGCAGTCAGACTAAAAGAATTCTGTGAAGAGGAAAGGCAAGATGCAGTTGCCATCTAGATGCAGAGGAAGAAGGATGAGAATGCTGCATGATAAAAGGTATCAAGCCACATGGCTAAACATAGATAAGAATTGTAGGTTAATTTAAGTTGTAAGAGCTAGTTAATAATAAGCCTGAGCTACTTGACCAAATAATTTAATTTGACAAAAGCCTCTGTGTGTTTCTTTTAACTGAATGCTTGTGGAATCAGGTGGGAGAGAAAGTTCTATCTACAACTTTTGTAATATTAGCAACATGATCACCATTCCTTCAATGCAAATGAAGTAATTAAATTCTAAAGCAATGAAGAACAAGGTAGAAGGAAATTTTCAGAAAAAAAAAAATCAGTAATATAGCAGTGCTCTCTATCTTACTTATTCCAGGGCACTTGATGCCTGGACACCGGGAAATAGTTGTCTTGAAATTACAAAGAACTTTCATTCTGACAATACAATCGAAGCCCATTATCAACTTAGAAAAAATTCACTGTTCATTACAAGAAAGATTGCAGATTGATTCTGTTTGTCTGGAGATGAACTTTTCTTTGTAATTGCATGAAATAACTTGATATACAAATATATAACTGTTGATGGAATACAAAAGAGGAGACATTTATCCACAATCCTAACATATTTTTTTAAAATCTATTTTCATTTCTCTATTCCTTTCTAATTTTGCTCTCTCCATACAATTTTTTTCAATGTTAAAATCTACTAGTCATAAAATCCTATATTCCATTTGTGTTTTCATTAAATATTAGAGCTGAAGCTTTGCCCGTGCCATTTTAGGAATCTCTGCTGTCACATTTTGAAGATGATAGCTCATACCTTCTGTTTGGTCTGAATGGTTGTCAGCAACCACAACAGATGAGGGCTGCTATAAGAAAAATTATTGGGGAAAATACTTGCTTCTTTTACTCCTAATTGTATTTGGTATTTCCATGTGATGATAACCTGGCTCGGATTCATTTAATAGCTATGAAGTGTTCTAGAATATAAATGGGTCACAACTACTTCATAACCAGAGATGCATAAACAAAGAAATCAAGAACTTGTCTTTCAAAGGATTTAAACAAATGCTATATTGGACTAAAGGAATCTGTTGAAATCAAAAGGCTTTGTAGAAAACTTTTTACAGACTTGAAAAAGAAACAAAGGAGTATATATTAAATGCATTACATTGATGTCAAATACAAGGCTGGAGCCAAAGTCTGATCATGGTGAAAGCAGGAACACTCTTGTGTGAGTCCTGCAAGAGCTAGGAGAAAACTACAAATGTTGGTGTCCTCGTTTCAAGGTTTAGGCCAATCCTTAGCTAGGATACACACTATTGTATTTACTTATATTTGATTTCCACAAAATGCATTTCACCTTTTTGTTTCCCTGAATATTTGTAAAATGCTTAAAACCCTAAAGTTCTAAAGAATTGCATAACAAATATCCATGGATGCACTAGGCAGCCTGATCAAATGTTAATATTTTCTGCACTAGCTTCAGCTGTTACTAAGTATTCAGAAATCATGGTGATATGGAAATGATGCACATTGCTCCTTCCTTATTTGGCATCTGTTTATGTAGTATCAAGTGCACACTCATATTTGCAAAATGTAGCATGTCCATTTACAAATGCACAATGTTACTGTGTGTCCTTCTGGAAACTGCTTGCTTTTCTCTATGTCTTGTTTTCATAGTTAATAACATGACTATGGCACAATTGAGAACAATTTTGCATAATAGTGTTTTGAATAACCATTCTACCATCAATTCTTTTTAATGAAATCTGAAGTATATTTTTAGGTTCTTTATTTTGTTTAAGAACACTCTTATGTAACCTCTGAAATTCTAATTTTCTCCTCACTTCTCACATGTTGAGAGTATGGGTGGGCAACTATGATGGTCAAGTTTTATTGTACGAAAAATTGTATGACAAGCATTTATCTATTGGTTTGTGGATATTGATGTATTGAAACAATTATTTGTTAATGTCAGATTGCTCTCTATATTTCTTTATTCCTTCCTTTCTCTCTCTCTCTCTTTCTTTCTTTCTTTCTTTTTTTTTCTTTTGGTAATTTTCCACAGCATTTTAAAGTCATGCTTGATGTTAAAGAGGGTGCTTTCCCAGCTCTAGAGGAACTCCTGTTGCTCCCTTAGAGCAGTCCTTCTTCTTCATACCCTCTCCTTCTTTCAGGATGTGTGAGGTTAAGTTTGAATATTAATCTTTATCAGCTTATAAGTATTATATCTTTTTTTGTTTTGCTTTTTATAAAATCTTAACAACTTTGAACAGAAATTCCTGTTTATCTGGGTGGTGGTGCCACATGCCTTTAATCCCAGCCCTCAGGAGGCAGAGACAGGCAGATCTCTGTGAGTTCAAGGCCAGCTGGTCTATAGAACTAGTGCTTGGACAAGCTCCCAGAGATACACAGAGAAACTCTGTCTTGAAAAATCAGAAAATAAAAATAAATTCCTATGTTTGAATTTTAATAGTCTTTAAAAAATAAAAACTAAACTTTAATTACTACTTTTCATTAATTATCCCTTTAAGAGTATTTTTCTCTGTAGTGGTGAGAACAAAAGATAGATGCCCTCTCCACATTGCTGTTGCCAACTGTGTTAGGTGACAGAGCTGATGCTTATCATTATTAGCTACAACTCTCAGGAGAGTGAACCCTGAACCTCACCTGAGTAACACAATAGAGCTGATCCTATTGATGTGGGTGTGGGTGAACCACCCAAGATCATGAGTGTGGGAGACCCGGCCATGCCAGAACTGGCCCTGAGATCAGAAAAGCAGGAGAGCTGTCCCTGCCCCTCACCAGCTGGAGCACTTGGGAGAGTAACCCCTATACCTCATCTGGGCAACACAGTAGAGCTAGTCATGAAGGTATATAGTTGGGATAGCTAACTCTGAGGATGTGAAATCAGAAGAACTGCCCAACCCTATATACCTTGTTCATCATTGCAAGGGGTGAACAAACACAGATAATGCTGAAGAACTCACCCTGGTCATGAAGACTGGAGAACTGATAAATCTTGCAACTTCTCGGGCCCAGAACCAGGGTTATGGGTTGGTCTACTACAACATTGACACACATATAATGGGAGGAGCATGTGAAGTGGCCAGTCCTGTAGACCCAAAGCTGCAGGATCTTCATGACACAGGCAACAAAAGAATGTCTAAGAGCTGTTTCAATGAGACCTCAGTACCAATAGTGTAGTAGAAACCAGAGGCCTTAAACCAGACCCATAACTCTGTAATGAATACTTGCAGATAAAGATATATGGATAAAAGAGTTTACTGTGTGACTCACTATGATGAGATTTTATTCTCCTTTTTTCCTTATCTTTTCTTTTTATGCTCTTCGATTTTGTTTTTGTTTTTAATTTGGAGGGGGAGGTTGCAAGGGCAGATACAAAGGGACAAGAAATAAATGGGTTCAAGGTGCATGACATGAAAGATACAAAGGTTAAATAAAAAGAAAGTTTAAAACTATCTGTACATGTTGAATCTGAAAAAAATGGGAGGGCAGTTGTTTGGAGAGTTGTGTTGTGGTGTTTTAAAGGGTTTGCTTTCTATATTTAGTGAATTTTGTCTTTGAAAAGGTGTTTTTCTATGTTGTCTATAAGACTCTGATACCCTTGGACTCATGAAATTATCCTGCCTCAGCCTCCCAAATGCTTGGAAATCTAGGCCTGTGTCATCATTCCTGGTTACAGTTAGCACTTCAATGCAGCTGGACTTTTTGTGTGATATGAAATAGCCATTAGATTTTTATTTTTTTCTGATTGTTGTCAATTTTGTGGTATGTCCTTCTCTCTGTGTCTGCTGTCATCTTTGTCAGACTGTAAGAATGCATTTGTGTTTGGTTCTCTAGACTATCAGTAGAACTTATCCTGATAGGGGCTCTCTAGTCTGTCTGCTGCTCATTCTGTGTACATGTGTGCTTCAGTTCCACACTATCTTCATCACTTAGACCAGTGTTTATATCTGCTGAGAAAAAAGCTCCCAAATTTGCTTCTTAAAGTTGGCTTAGCTTAACACTCTGGATTTCTTTTTTCTTTACTTTTGTTTTCTTTCCCTTGTTCTCACTTTAAAAATGATTTGTAACTCTTCTCTCTGGGTTATACAAATGTTATTCTAATTTTGGAAATATTTGCATGTACCATGAAGTTTGCTGTTTTATCATATATATTTTATGTTATAAAGAAATAATCCATTTAAAAAAGAATTAGCCAAATTAATGAGATCTTAATATAATGAAGCAGTTTTAGGGTTTGTGAGTGTGTGGGTGTGGGTGGGTGGGTGGAAGGTGCTAGAGAGAGAGAGAAGGAGAGAGAGGGGACATGCTGATCTGTGTACATGTACTGACTTTAATATTCAGTCTTATATGTTCAAGAATTTATGCAATTTTTCTAGATGTTCTATTAGATTTGCTGTTGTTGTCAAATAAAAATTCTCAATATGTTTCTCAATGTCCTCTGAATTTCATTAGTTTCTTTTTAAATGTCTTAATTTTATCTCTAGTTTTGTTAAAATGGATCCTTTGTGTGTGGAGGGGGTATCTTAGGGTCCATGTATATGTAACTATGTGTTCATATGTGTGCATATGTTTGTGGAGACTCTTAAAACTTGTCTACCTTGTTTTGTGAATCAGGGCCTCTTACTGGGACCTGTGGCTCATTGATTAAACTATGCAGGATGACAAGCAAGTCCCTGAAAGCCCAAGTATCTTTTTTTTTCTATATTTTACCAAAATATAGCAAACACATATCAATCATGATGTTTCCACAATTTTTTACTTTATTTATTTTCTGAGACAGGGTCTTTCTGTATTACTTAGTCTGTCCTAAAACTCATTATGAAATATAAATTGGTCTCAAGGTCATGGAAATCCTCCTGCCTTAGCAGGAATCTCAGAGGGTGAAGATACTATAGAGGAAATTGATTTACTAATTAAAGAAAATATATCTAACAAATTCTTAACACAAAACATCCAGGGAATCTGGGACACCATGAAAAGACCAAATCTAAGAATAATATGGATAGAAGAAGGAGAAGAACTTCAGCTCAAAGGCACAGAAAATACATTCAACAAAATCATAGAAGAACACTTTCCCAACCTAAAGAAGGATATCCCTGTGAAGGTACAAGAAGCCTACAGAACACCAAATAGACTGGATTGGTCTCCTCATCAATAATAATGAAAATACAAGACATACATGATAAAAAAATAATATTAAGAGGTGGAAAGAAAAAAGGTCAAGTAACATATAAAGAAAAACCTATCAGAATTACACTCAAGTTCTCAATGGAAACCATGAAAGTCAGAAGGTCTTGGGAAGATATGCTACAGAGTCTAAGAGACCACAGATACAAGCTCAAACTACTCTACCCAGAAAAGTTTTCAATCACCATCTATGGGAAAAACAAGATACTCTATGACAAAACCAGATTTAAACAATAACTATCCACAAATCTAGCCCTATAAAAAACACTGGAAGGAAAACTCTAACCCAAGGAAGCTAACTGTACCCACAAAAACACAGGTAACAGATAATAATTCCACACCAGCAAATACCAAAGAAGGTAAATACTCAAACACTACTATCGAAAAATAATAGAAATTAACAATCCCTGGTCAATAATATCTCTAAATATCAATGGACTCAATTCACCTATAAAAAGGCTAAAAGATTAGATACAAAAGCAAGGTCCATTCTTCTGCTGTATACAAGAAACACACCTCAACCTCAAAGACAGACATTACCTCAGAGTAAAGGGTTGGAACAGATTTCCAATCAAATGAAATAGAAACAAGTGGATGTAGCTATCCTAATATCTAACAAAAATAGATTTCAAATTAAAATCAATCAGAAGAGATAGAAGACATTTTATACACATAACAGGAACAATTCATCAATATGAAGTCTCAATGCTAAATACATGTGTCCCAAATACAAGAGCAACCACATATGTAAGCTAAAGCTTAAACTGCACATCAAACTCCACACACTAATAGATGGAAAATTCAACACCCCACTCTCCCCAATGGATAGGTAAACTAAATAGAACCTTAACAGAGAAATTAGAGAACTAGCAGATATTACAACTCAAATGGACTTAACAGACATTAACAGAACATTCCACCCAAACACAAAAGAATATACCTTCCTCTCAACACCTCATGGAACCTTCTCTAAAACTGACCAAATATTGATAACAAAGCTAACCTCTAAAGATAGAAAAAAATTGGAGGAACCCCGTGTATCTTATTGAATCACCCTGATTTAAAGTAAGAATTAAACAATAGCATTAATCACAGAAAGCCCAAAAATTCATGAACATTGAACACTGCTCTACTAAACTACCTTGGATCAAGGAATAAAGGAAGAAATTAAATACATCCTAGAAATCATTAAAAATGAAGGCACAACATACCCAAACCTATGGAACACTATAAAAGCAGCACTAAGAGGAAAGTTTATAGCACTAAGAGCCTACATAAAGAAAGTGGAAACAACTCACATTAGTGAATTAAAAGCATACCTGAAAGATCTAGAACAAAAGCAGCAGAATCACCCCGAAGGAGTAGATGACAAGAAATAATCAAAATGAGTACTGAACTCAATAAAATAGAAACAAAGAAAACAATACAAAGAATCAATGAAACAAAGAGATGGTTCTTTGAGAAAAATCAACAAGATAGACAATCCCTTATCCAAACCAATCGAAAGGCAGAGAAAATTTTCAAATTAGCACAATCAGAAATGCTTCTTTGACAGGTACTCTACAGGTGAAAAAGAGGGTCCCAGCTGATGTCCTAGGACCCCAAGGACATATCTCTCCTTCTCTGTTACATAGAGGGAGAAGGGATGAGTTTACTCTGGGAGATGAAGAGCTGGGGCCTGCTTAAGGGCTTGCTGGAGTCTCTGGAAGGGTTTAATAATGGAATGGAGAAGGGGCTCATGCAGAGAGCTGAGAGCTGCTATAGGGTAAGGAGTGGACTGCAAAGTAAGATATCACATACATACTGTATGAGTTTAGACTTAGGGAGAGACAGTGAGAGTAGATCAAAAGCTAAAGCCTGGCTGAATAGGTATGGGCTGTCCTGGAATCCCTGGGGAGAGACAGTCCAGGTGAGTTGTGTGGAAATGTGAGTGTCACGGTCAGTCCAGGTAAAGGCAAAGATATTTTGAGATTAAGAGCTGAGAGGAATAGAGAAAAATGTTTCCTTAATATCTAGAATTGAGAAGTGGGAGGCTCCTGGGGGGCTAGTGAAAATAAGTGTATAAGGATTAGACACTACAGGATGAAGAGGGACCATTGTAGAGTTTAGGAGCCAGAGCTCTTGAATCAGGCAAGAGATTCCATTAAGTTTTTTTTCACAGCAAGTATAGAAGTGTTAAAGGGAGAAGAGGTGAGGCAAAGTAGTTTTTTTTCATAGAAGGTCAAATATATTAGGCTTAAGTCCCCCAAGGCTCTAGAGAGATAGAGAGTACTGAGCTTGGGTAATGTACTTAGTAGGGTCTTGTAACTGGATAACCATGGGGGAATGGTGTTAAGCCACAAAGGGGTTTTGAATGTCTCAGACTTGGGGGTTTGCCTGAGAGGCTGGTAGAGAAAAAGAGACATTGGAGCTTGGAGATTGGGAGGCTAGAAGGAGGAGGAGGGGAGCTGTTGGTGAGCAGAAGGTTAGGTGAATAAAAGGAGCAAATGAAATGGAAGCTCCTACTTTTGCTAAAAACATCCCTTCCTGTGAGAGGTACCAGGCAGGTTGGCATGACTAGAAATGTATGAGTCAGATAAATAACCCTAAAAACACAGTTAACTGTAGATAAGGTTGTCCCCTAGCCCAGTGATAGGGAACTAGAAGGAGAGGTAGGGCCCCAGAATTCCCTCAGTACTGAGTATGTGGCTTCAGTGTCCAAGAGAAAGATAATTGGCCATCCTGATACTGTGATGTTTACCTATGACTCCCAGTTACAGATGACAGTTGTGTTCAGGCCAAAGGAGCCAGCGCGGCTTCACTCATCCATGGCCAGACCTAGAAGATCAACTTAAGAAATTTCTGGGTGGGTTTGATGTCTCCAGGCCACTATGTGCATAAGGACAATCGACTATCCAATGTCTTTCCCTATGGTATCTTGGACAAGGTCTTGGAGCCTGCTACCAAGGCTGATCAGAGGGCCATGGATAGCAAGTGAAAGTTGTGGTTGTGGGCTTTGTCATTCCTTGCATGGCACACCTTAAAAGCCAATTTTAAGATTCTGCCTGTGGGGTCAAGAGGCCTTTCTCCAAATGCCTAAGTTCAGCCTTAATATCAGAGTAGCACTGAGAAAAAAAAGTGAGTCATGAGTATCTGTCTGCTTTCCATAGTTTCTGGATCTAAGTTAGTATATTGTAACAAGTCTTTAGTGAGGCATTTCAAAAATGCAGCAGGATTTTCCTTTGTATCTTGAATGACTTCTAAGAACTTATTATAGTTTACTGTCTTGAGGGAAGCCTTAAGGAGACCTGCCAGAAGGCAAGTCAAAAACCTGTGCCTAGCTAAAATTCCATCTGGGGTATTATAATCCCAGTGTAGTTCCTGCTCAGGGACTGCCACTGCCCTCAGGGGGTGTGTTGCATGTGTTTGGCGAACCTTGTCTCTATGTAGTTTGTCCTGCTCCCAAACTCTCCTGTGCTTTTCAGGAAGTAGGTTATTAGATAGGATAATATAGATATCATGAAAGCTGAGATTATTAGACTGAGTAATATGTTGGAATTGCTTTATGAAAGTGGTAGAATTAAACATAAAGGACCCCAGTTTTTTGTTCTATATGGGAGAGTTCTGAGAGGGAGAAAGGGACATGTACCCTAATCAATGCATGTATGCAGACACCTCTCACAAAGGAGAACTGTAGCCAGCTTCACTTGGCCATGGTTGATTTCCATAGCAGCACATGAGTGAGTGAGAGGAGTGGTGCATGCCAGAGCTGGGTGGCTGCTGTGGCCAGACACCAGAAAGGAAAAATGATCCACCAGGCTTGGTGGAGTAGATAGTGAGGAGAGAAAGAGAGAGAGAGAGAGAGAGAGAGAGAGAGAGAGAACTAAAGAAGGCAGTGGAGCCTGTGCAGTGCTGGTGCAAGTGGAGGGATGTAGTGAGGTAGTAAGAAGTACAGGAACAGAAGTATCTGTCTGCTGAGGTCAGGAAGGTGTAGATCATTTAGTGGGGTCCAGTGCAGAAGCTGAAGGAATGGGAGTAGGAGCTGAAGGAGTGGGGTTAGTAGTTAAAGGAACAGGAGTAGGAGCTAAAGGAACAGGGGAAGGAAATAAAGGAATGGGGATAGGTGCCTACTGAGGTAAAAATGGCAGCAGTTTCTTAGCTGGGTCCAGAGTGGAAGTGGAGGGTTCTTCTGGCTCAGATGGCATAGCCAGTAACATGTGAGCAGACAAACAACTTGCAAGGACAGAGAGCTTAGGCTTAGAGCTTAGATACTAAAAGGTTTGGATATGAGGAAACTCCTTTCATTTGTCTGCAAGCTTATAGAGTAGTTAGCAAGCTTCCATAAAATATCAGGATCAAAGGTGACATGAGGCAGCCACTTTAAATTGTTATCTAAATTGTAATGAAGCCATTTTTTTTGAACAAAGATGGACAAGTGTGGACATCTGTAAGTAGAGCATTAAGGCCTGGAGTTGGTTTCAGGGCCTCTAAAAGGCATTCCATGGGGGAGACTGGATTGATGGTCTTAGACAGCTTGCTACCCTTAGCTGAAACTGTGAAAACCCAAGAGAAAAGCAACACCAGAAGGCTTATAGGGGGATATCGCCCATCTATAGGTGGGGTGTAAAATGGTGACAAACACCGCAGGGCTTATAGAAGAGTGTATTCTATCTACAGGTGGGGTGTTAAAATATGACTCCTATCCAGGTAGCTAAAAGAACATAAGGACTCCACAAGAAGAAGAAGAAGGAGAAGAAGAAGAAGAAGAAGAAGAAGAGGAAGAGGAAGAGGAAGAGGAAGAGGAAGAGGAAGAGGAAGAGGAAGCGGAAGCGGAAGCGGAGGAGGAGGAGGAGGAGGAGGAAGAGGAAGAAGAAGAAGAAGAAGAAGAAGAAGAAGAAGAAGAAGAAGAAGAAGAAGAAGAAGAAGAAGAAGAAGAAGAAGTAGTCAAGGTATAACTGTAGCTTCATGGTGCCCTAGCAGAAAGGGGCAAAATAGAAATAAAAAACTGAATTAAAATTTTTTAAACCACAGGGAAAAGTATCACCAGTAGACTAAACTAACACATAAAAGTATTACAGGTTGATCCCCCATGACATCAGAGGATCTCTGATGCAACTGTGACTGCACAAAGCAGACCAAGAGGTGAGTGACAAGCTCTCCATCTGGACAGCCCAGTCTCTAGAACTTAGGCCTTGGGGCAAAATCCCAGGCACCTTTGCCACTTGCCATCAGGTAAGCCTTCTACAGGAAGGCTTCTCCAACCATCCCGTATTGTTCCCTATAATCTACAAGTACCACTGTGGGGACCCACAAATGTGAGCCTATTTCACCTTGACTGGAAGTCAGAGACTGAGTTTATTTTTGCTCTTTTAAAGTTGTTGACAATAGGTGTGGCTAAACACACTGACCTAGGTTGAGGTTACTTGGTGTTCTGGACATTAACTTTGCTAATAGAGGTGGATCCATTTCACCTTGACCAAATGTCAGAGAATTCCAATCTACTCTTGCCCCTTCATTTACAATAGGAGGTTTGACATAAGAGGTGGTTGCATACAGGACACTTGGTCTGGAGTGTATTCACTGCATATCCTGCCCAAAATATCAAATGCTTTACTCAGGAAATAGTGGCTTGATATCTCAAGTTCTGAAGCAAGGAACTGTTATGGCTGTAGTTTGTGTCACGTTAAAGTCGTCTTTACCTTCTTTTCCCCTTTTATATTGGTGTGTAAAAGCATATGAAAAATAAACTCAGGCAAATTCAATATTCTGCATCCACTGAATTGCCCTGCCAGTACTATCCTCTGTGTTTTGTTCATCTCTGTTCTTTTTATCTGACATTTATAATCCATACACCCCAATCCTGAAACATATGAACCCGTTGTAGCTTGACCACAACAGAGATCACCCCTAAAATCATGTGGTTTATGACATCCCACTCTGCACCCAAACCCGCTCATCCCCATCATAATTCTGTGATATCATCTTGTACCATCACAGTTATAAGATACCATCTTACACCTGTAAGAATGGTTAAAATAAAAATCACCAATGATAGCTTATACTGGAGAGCATGCAGAGTAAGGGAAACACTTCTCCATTAGTGGTGAGAATGCAAACTTGAACAACCACTCTGCAAATCAGTATGGCAGTTTCTCAGAAAATAGAATCAACCTACCTTAGGACTTAGCAATATCACTAATGGTCATATACCCCCAAAATGTGCAATCATACTACAAGAACATTTGTTCAACTGTGTTCATAGCTATATTACTATAATAGTCAGAACCTGGAAACAACCTAGATGCCCCTCAACCAAAGAATGGATAAAGAACATGTGGTCCATTTACACAATGTAGTACTACTCAGCGGTAAAAAACAATGACATCTTGAAATTTGCATGCAAATGGATGGAACTAGAAAAATACCATTCTGAATGAGGCAACCCAGACCCAGAAAGATAAACACTGTATGTCCTCACTCATAAGTGGATATTAGATGTAAAGCATATGATAACCAGCCTATAGTCATTGACCCTAGAGAAGCTAGATAACAAGGAGAATCCTAAGAGAAACATACATGAATATCCCTGGGAAGGGGAAATAGACAAGATCTCCTGAGAAAATTGGGGCATGGGGTTGGGGCAGAAGAGAAGACAGAAGCAGAAGAGGTGGGGAGAACACGATGGAGGTAGCAAAGATGATATATGTGTATATATTTGGTAGTTTTGAATGTATTTGGCCTCCATAACATCATAGGGAGTGGCACTAACAGGAGACATTACTTTGTTGGAGTGGTTGTGGCTGTGTAATAGGAAGTGTGCCACTGTGTAGGTAGGCTTTGAGGTTTCTAATATTCACGATACCACCTAGTTTAACAATCAACTTCCTGTTTGTACAAGATGTAACACTCTTGGCTTCAGTGTTGTAAATGGAGCAGCAGGCTGCTTCCTGCCACCCGCCTAGCTTTACCGGAAATAATTACACGGAAACTGTATTCTTTTAAACACTGCCTGTCCCATTATTTCTAGCCTCTTCTTGGCTAACTTTCACATCTTGCTTTAACCCATATCTAGTAATCTGTGTATCACCACAGTGTTGTGGCTTACTGGGAAGAGTTTAACCTGCGTCCATCTTGGGCTGGAGCTTCGTGGTGTCTGCCTGACTCTGCTTCTTTCTCTCAAAATTCTGTTCAGTCTTCACCTCTCTAAGCTGCTGTCCTATCAAAAGCCAATGCATTTTTTTGACCAATGAAAGTAACATGTAGACAGATGACCCTCCTACTCCATTTCCCTATTTTCTATTTAAACAAAAATGAAAGTCTTTCACTTCAACATAGTAAAATTACATATAACAATGCAGTTATCAAGCAAGAATTACAGTCACAATATTTATATCTATTTTATCTTTTATTATAACAAAGGAAAACTATAACTAACCATTCTTCAACTCCATCAAAGACTCCAGAAGGATATAATATTACCTAAGCAAACAAGAAATAAGCAACTTCCAAACTCTAGAAATGACAAAGACATCTCACTGCCTGTGAAGTCACCTAAAGTTTTTTTGTACCATTGGGGCATCCATCTTCAGCTATAGGCCCATTTTATCCAGCAGACATTTCCATGAAGCAGAAAATTTCAAAGGCAGTTCAGTCACTGTCTGCTGTGTCCTGCAGAATGTCTCGCAGCAGACTCTTTCATGAATCAGGAAACCCGAAAGACCATCTCACCTTTAGGCAAGTTCAGCAGTACTCTCTTTGTGGGTTCTTTGTGTCCAGTTTATACAAAAGTCAAGGCAAGAGCAGTTTCTTGCCCAAATGGCTATCAAACTCTATAAGGAGCCTCTTCGATGCCCATCTTTCTCTGAAGTAGCTGGTGCTGCCAGGAGCAGTCATGTCTCACTGACATGAAAAGCCCTAAGTTATTAAAATATTAAATGCCACATTCTGTAGTCTTTGAAAGATATGAAGAATGCCTATCTAGCTGAAATATATCTCTATATATCTCGAAAATCTAATTAACATGACTACAAGCTTGACTATTATTGATAATTATAATAATTGATAATTAACAACCTATATTTCCTAATTATACATTTTTAATTGAACTACACAATCACAATACCTTAATCAAGAGCAGAAATACATATACATATATCAAGATTGACTTTAAATTAGTATCAGTAAACCAAGATTCGTATCAATGCAAATTATTTACATCTATCTCATATCCCCCTTTAAATGTAAAACAACATTTATAAACAATATTTGAGAATATGGACATAGGTATTTCTCTCCAAACTGCTTCATGCTGTATGGGGGCACTGTTAGTCAGGTCTTTCATGGTATAACCTATGTGCTCGGTTCATCTCAGTTGGCAATTGAGTGAAGTAATTTTTTGAGGGCGTTCACAACAACCTTTCAGGAGGGTGTGGTCTATCATACCATATTTGTCTAGAAAGAATCCACAGGGTCTCATTCTCTGTGAAAACAAAAGAAGAACTTTTCCAAAGCATTATGTTCTTAGACCAAAATTCTGAAGTCATAATACCCTTATGATGTCCATTTTGGTTTAGCTTGGCAGTCCATATAATGAAATGTCTCTCTGTACATAGCTCCTTTACAGTCAAAAAATTTAAAGAAAGCACAATAATATACAGAATCCAGGCTCTCTGTGAATTTTCCATTTTTACGTGGCTTATTTTCATTTCTTTTAATCTATAACTATCTGTACTCTGTCTCTTTAAAGACTTTATCCCTTTTTTAACATTAACTTTGTTTATGATTCTTTATACTCTTTTTATTCTCTCTCCTAAGCCTACATTTTTCTAAGAGTATGACCAATTTGGAGGCCTTTTATGTCTGAATCGGCCCTATTGTGATTCTGTAATTCTTTACTGTTCAGGAGTACCTCTTAAAATGTTGAGCATTTCTTAAAAACTTAAGTTGCACCATGTAGAGGTAATATGGTACTGTCTGTTTACTGCCCAGTCTAAACCTTAACTGTGGTGTTATTACGATAATTACGATAGCTCCTTCCTGAGGCTAGCACAGTTCAGCACAGCGGAGCAAAGCCAGAACCCCTCCAGCCTCAGCCATTTGGTGCCCATGGGCTGAGCACAGTTCCAGGCACACAGTGAGTTACATTGCCATCAAACAAGCCTTAGCACTTTACTCAAAAAACCCCATCCAAATTCTCTGTCTCATGCAAGAGACAGAGGTTGTGCTAGAAGCATAGCCCAGAAGGCCGTGTTTTAAAACTAGGAGCCACTCTCAGCACTTTAACTCTGAGAATGAGCTTTTTATCTGAGTTACAGTCTAAACTGCCAGGCAGAGCAGTGTGTAGCCAGGAAACATCTTTGTGTATGGCGGCGGGAATCCACTATGCTCTCCAACTTGAGCACGCCTAGTAAACCTGATCCTGCTGCCTGCCCAGGTGCAGGAGGGGAGTGGGGAGCATTGGTATGGTCTCAGAGTGCTTTCTTCCTGATCCTGAGTACGCACACCAACATCTCGTCCACAAACGCTCCATAGCTGGAGTTTGCACCGGTGGCAAAGCCCAGGGAACTGCATTTTAAAATGGCGCAGCTTTTTTCCTGTTGAGGCTGCTGAGTCAGGAAATTTTCTCTGCAGCACACCCTAGCAAACAACAAAAAGCTGTGTTAAACTCTCTACCTCTCCTTTTTAAGCCCTCTCAGGTTTTTAAGTGGATTTAGTCCATCATATTGGAGCAGCAATTGTTGTAAATGGAGCGGTGGGCCGCTTCCCACCACCTGGCTAGCTTTTCTGGAAATAATTACACAGAAACTGTATTCTATTATTTCTAGCTTTTTTTGGCTAACTCTCACATCTTGCTTTAACCCATATCTAGTAATCTGTGTATCACCACAGTCTTATGGCTTACCGGAAAGATTCTATCTTATGTCCATCTCAGGCCGGAGCTTCATGGCATCTGCCTGAATCTGCTTTTTTCTCCCAGCATTCTGTTTGGTCTACTCCACCTCTCTAAGCTGCTGTCCTATGAAAAGCCAAGGCAGTTTCTTTATTTGACCAATGAGAGTTACATATAGACAGATGACCCTCCTACTCCACTTCAATGCCATGTCTGATACACATTGCCATGCCCATGCTCCCCTTCATGATCATAATGGACTGAATTGAAACTATAAGTGAGCCACGAGGTTGTGGTCTGCCAGCAAAGTTTCAGCACATCTGTCTCCCCTGGAAGCTCCCTGACTCTACCTTCTTTACATATTAATTTAGCCTATTTCTATTAATCTGTGCATCACCACATGGCTTGGCTTACTGGCTAAAGTTTCAACTGGCATCTGTCTCTGGTGGGGCTACATGGCTTCTCTCTTGACTCTGCCTTCTTTCTCCTCGCATTCAGTTTAGTTTTCTCTGCCTACCTCTAATACCTGCACAGGCCCAAGACAGCCTTCTTTATCCAATAATTGTAATCACAGCATACAAAATGGAATTCCACATCAAACCAATCCATCCTGTATCTCTCTCCTTAACTCCCATCTCCCAGTCAATATCCATCCATTTTTCCTCTTCTACTAAATGCTGGTATGCAATGTAGTGCAGGCTGGAGTTTAATCAGTGTGTCAATAATGAAAGAATTCTATAAGAGTTTAGTTAGACATGGAGTTTAGATAGAGGCTTGTCCATGGTGGAGTATGTCTTTAATCCCTGCACTCGGGAAGCAGAGGCAGGCAGATCTCAAGGAACTTAAGACCAGTCTTGTCTATAAGAACTAGTTCCAGGATAGGCTCTAAAGCCACAGAGAAACACTGTCTTGAGAGAGAGAGAGAGAGAGAGAGAGAGAGAGAGAGAGAGGAGAATATTAGGAGGTGACTGAAAGGGGAGTAAGTCTTTACAGATAGAGAGGCTTGCTTTCCTTCCTCCTACACTTTCCTATTTTATGTCATTATTCCTTGAGGCTTTAAGTCATGTGTGTTCTTTAAATAACCTCACAAGATAAATGCAAGCACATCAAGTCACTAGGCATTGATGCCTATCTGTAAAACATAATCACACACTAATCACAGTGTGTATAGATTTATTTTCTTCCCCAAGGCAAGACGTTCTCTGGCACATGGGGAGGTGGACCACAGCATGAATGATCTGCTGTTGGCAGTCTTTTCATACCTGAAAGCTTACTGACAAGTCATATAGGCAAACAATCCAACAATCCTCACATTTGAGTTTGCTGTGCAATTATAAATCCAGAAGATCAGAGAATTTTTCTTTGGCATTGCCTGATCTATGAATGAAGTTCTCACAACTGTCAATGCAACACCATTGACTATGTTTGAGTAATTTAAAATTTATCAAAATTTAAAAGCAGGTCCTGTAGGTGGGAGAGATGCCTCAGCAGTCAGAAGAACTAACCGCTCTTTCATAGAACTCAGGTTTAGTTCCCAGCTCTTGATTCACAACTATCTGTAACTCCAGTCAAGAGATCCAAAGTTCTATCTAGACTCTACGTGCAAATAAAATATCCATGGATACACAGGCAAGTAACACATACCCCATACAACATACAATAAATAAATAAATCTTCTTTTAAAAAATTACAGTACCTAGTCACACATGATGGCTCACATCTACAATCACAATACCTAGAAGGCTTAGACAGAGGGTTTCTGTAAGTTTTAATGAAATCTGAGCAACATACTAAGTTCTACTGCCATCTGAAATACAGAACAAGACAATGTCTCAAAATAAAATCTCTTCTCCCTAAAATAAAACCCAGGTCCTCCATTACAGAAGTTATCTTCAGAAACTTAAGTAAGTATATCCAATATGTGGTCATAATGTTGAATATTATAAATACAGAAAATTTCTCTTGTACAATGTTAGTTCAGGATGCAATAATGTTGGTGAATCTTTTTTCTATAAGGTACGGAGCCCTCTCCATTTATAGCTTAGTTCCCCTTGGAAATTGACACATCAAGTGGGAAAGAGTCCGAGACTTTGAAGTTTCTAATTTATGACTGCTAACCAAATCTGTTACCTTTAAATATAACTCCTCACTTGCCTAAGAAATAGTAAACTGTATTTCTTAATGTGAAAAATTGTCTCAGTACCTGATGCTCAGTGCATGTTAACGTATTTGTGAAGAATGAATGGAAGTAGGAAAAAAAAAACATTCTGAGTGAGGAAACCAAGTCCCTGAAAGACAAATACTACATTTTCTGCTTTATATGAAGATGATGGTCTTTATATGAAGATGATGGTGTTTATAATCTGTACAACCACAGAAGTCTGGATTAAGGATAGGAAAGAAGGGGTTCTTCCAAGAAAAGGAATAGAATGTCATAAAAACAAAGGCAAAACTAGAATATGAATTTTAAATTTGTAAGGGGATGTGAGTGCAGCATCAAAGAGGTAATCTTGGATGGACAACTAATACTAAAGGACCTTTGAAAAGCACACAAAGCCTACTACTGTGAAAGCACCACTCATATACACATGTATGGAAAGAGTTTAAATTGAGTCACCATATAATGGAAAAAGGATTATGCCCGACTAGACATCTTATGTGACTAAGGACAACCACCAGTACCAGCAGTGGGTTATATGTTTTGAATCACTAGCACATGGGGTCCTAAGGAACTTCACAAACACCACAGGCTATTGTCAAGGCTATCAGTTGCTCTCCACAGGCTGACAGTAAGGCCATAGTCCTGAAGACAACACATGGTTATGTCATTGAATATAAAGAAGACTGGCTAGTGCTTGACTAGAAGATTCACCCCTACTACCTGGTGTTAATTGTGATGGGAGTGACTTTTGTCACTACTGTAGAAGAATACAGAAATCAACATCAACCAGCTACCAATCTTGCAACTCGCAGCACTGACTTTCTTATTATATATACAGGTGTAATAGTGGCATGGTTATAATGAAAGCAACTTACCACTTTTTGATGGATATAGGATCCATTCAGTGAAATTCAGTCTATTTCCAATGCTATCAAAGTGAACAAAAACGTAAGACAAGATATGTCAATGGCCTAGATGAAAAACTGCTATTATAATTCTGATGAACTACATACATAAATAAAGTGACTCCTAATAAAATATTGTTATACACATAGATAAATGCCTCACTCAGCCCTCATCAGAGAAAATTTTTTTGCTTGCAGTACCTGGAGATTAACATAAAAACCCATAACGGGACAGTGTGCAAAAAAGTGAGAGACATTGGATCATTCAGTCCTAAGTGGGATGTCTTCATCAAACCTCTCCTCTCAAGTTTCAGGAATCTATGTGGAAGTGGAAATGAGGCATTATGTTTGTTAAAACCAAAGATGGTGTATGCCACCAAGCACATAGTGTCTCTAGATAAAACATGACTAATATACATATCAACTCATAGAGTTTATGGCAGCAGAAATAAGATATGAACATGTACAAGTCAGACAGGGTCACAGCATTGAGAGAAGTTGACACAAGGTCCCAACCCTAATCAAGAAGCTATTTGAAATTGATAACTGCTGACAAAAGGAAAATAAGTACCCCCAGTGGAGTAGTACCAGGTATATCAATCACAACTCCAGGGAAGGCCTTATACCCAAAATAGTTGTTCAACAAAAATTAACTCAGTTGTTTGTTTGCTTATTGTCTTTTAGGGTTGTCATTGTTGTTGTTGTTGTTTGCTTTGGATTGTTTTTCTTTTTAAAGAGAGACAGAGAGTATTAAGTTGGGTTGTTAGGGTGCTGGAAGGAGCTGGGAGGGTGGGGGACAAGTAGACAGGAATGGAAAAGATGACAAAAATATACTGTATGAAAAAATTTTCAATTAGCAAATGAAGAAAAAAGATAATTAGAAGGAAATTGCATCTCAATGCTCAATCAGCCTGATACCTTCATGGTAAACTCACACAGTGTTGTGACACAGATAGCTACACATTCTTCTTCAAAGTATATGAATATAACAAGGATGAAGAAAATTTTCTTTATATATGTAAGGGGCCATCCCAGGAGACACTTGGAATGAACCTGGATATGGGAGCAGGAACCACGAGGGGTGCGTCCACCCACTGAGACGGTGGGACTGATTTAATGGGAGCTCACCAAGGCCAGCTGGATTGGGAGTGATGAAGCATGTGATCAAACTGGGTACTCTGAATGTGGCTGGCAATGAAGGCTGACTGAGAAGCCAAGGACAAAGGTTTGCCTGGAGGACTGCAGCCATGGGGTTATAATCCTCCATTTCTGGAAGATTCTGTGTGAAGAGATCAAACAGGAAACAGAGATACTGGAGTCTCCCCAACTCTCCTAACTGTGGCTACCTGAGTCTTCACAGGCTATTTGGAGCTGCTTGGGACAGCAGGAGAGAAAACACTATAAAGAGCTTCCTCATGCTGCTCAGAACCCAGTGAGTGACAGCCAGATCACTCCTTGGAAACATTCTTCAGATTTTTCAGCGTCTTCACTTGCCTAATCCTGAAAGCAAGAGAAAGACAGATGAATTCCTTGAGGGGCTCACAACTGAGGAGGGAAATGCCATGCAGTACTAAGACCCAAAGAGGGTGAGGAAGGAACATCATTAACAGCAAATCTTTGTCCAGTGACAGATGGAGCTAGAGACAGAGACCCTCATCAGAGCAACGGACTGAACTCCCAAGGTCCAGTTGAAGAGCAGAAGGAGGGAGATGACGAGCAAGGAAGTTAGGATCGCAAGGGGTTGGTCCACCAACTGAGGCAGTGTGCCTATTCTAATGGGCGCTCACCAAATCCAGCTGGACCGGGTCTAAATGAGCATGTGATCAAACTGGACTCTCTGAATGTGGCTGACAATGGGGGCTGACTGAGAAGCCATTGATAAAGGCACTGGAACTTGTTTTTATGGCATATTCTGGCTTTTTGGGACCCTAGTCTATATGGATGCACAGCTCCCTAGGCCTGGATGAAGGGGGGAGGGCCTTGGACTTCCCACAGGGCAGGATTCCCTGCCCTCTCTCAAGCAGGGTGGGAGAGGGAGGAAGGAGTATGGGGGAGCTGGAGGGGATTGGGAGGAGGGAAGGAATTGTAAATAATTGAATGGAAAAATAAAAAATAAAAAACAAAAAAATGAAAAAAAAGACTAAAACAATGTCTAAATATTGCAAACCCTTATGAAGGCAAAAAAGAAGGGAGGTATTATCACATTGATTGTTCAATTCCTCAGCTTACACATGAGGACATAGGATAGATACCACAAAGGATACTAGTAAATGTGTTTGTATGCCAGTCCAAATGTGTAAATTCAGCTTTAGAAAACTATTCTTTTATCTAGGTTATCTTATTTTCAAAATTTTAGATGCTCAAAATGATGAAATACATTGCATCCAAAATTACCAGTGAATCAGACCTTAGAGTTGTTTTGACGCTTTTCTCCACAGGAGGAAATTACGATGAACAGCATTGCCAGGATGTCATAAGCAGTCTTTACCTGGGACATGCCCCCTTCTCTATAAGAGCTTACACTCAGTAGCGAAGTCTTCCCAAGTGATCCCTTGGAATGGGTCATCTATCTGAGCTTCCAAATGACAGATTTTGCACAAACAGAGTCAGATACATAGGAAGAAGCTTCGAGTCCCCTGCTTCTGGTTCTGATCCCTTGCTTCAGTATGCCATGTTCACACTCGATAGGCAAAGGCATTTTTTTTTGCTCAAATGACTATTTTTTTGCCATAAAGAAAGTAAATTCCATATGGAGTCTCTTCAATGTCCATCATCTTTTCTGAAGTAAATTGGTGCTACCAGGAGCAGATGTGTCTCACTGTCATGAAAAATCTTATGTTATTAAACATATTAAATGTCATATTCTATGTCTTTGAAGTGTTTGCAGATCATATCTCTAAATATATCTGTGTATGACCTTGAAAATGTACTCAATATGACTATAAATTTGACTATTACAGATAACTATTTACCTTTATTTCTTAGTTATACATGACTTTTCTAAATGAGCTACATAAGCACAATACACTAAACAAGAGTAGAAACATAATGTAGCATAACAACATTAACCTTAAATTTGTATCAATAGTATAATATAATAAAAATTCATACTAATATAAAATATTTTGAGATTAGTGGTTGGTTTTTGTATTAAAGTACATTCAGTAATTTACTTTTTTATTTCACTATTACTATGTAATATTTCCCTTTTATCCTTTAGAAAGAGATACCTGAATTTAACTCTTCTGTTTTGCTTTATTATTTGTCTATGACCAATAATAACTTGTAATCAACTCCCCTTAAATCATAACAAATATTCATAAACTCTTTGAGGGGATATGGGCATTGCTCTATAGACTAATTCCTGTTGTTTGGGGATACTGACATTTTTTGGAAAAATTGAGAAAAACAGGATAACTGTTAAATCTTGGCTACAGTAGTCTATGAGGCTGGATTAATTCAGCCAGCAGCCTTGAATCTGTTCTGGATACAGAAACCATACTCTCTGTGTATTTCCCATCCTTATGTGGATTATTTTATTTTTATATATCTATTCCTTTATTATTTTAAAGTATTTTTAATCTATGATTGTCTTTACCTTTTCTCTAAACCTATGTACAATTTGAAACACTCTATAACCTGTTTAGAGGTTTTTTTTCCCCACCTGACTCTGTCTTCACTGCATGTCTTCAATCTTTTTCTGAACACATGAGTATTTAAAGAGCTAAGTGCTGTGGCTAGGATATCCACTTTTATTTTGGCAGCTGACTCCACCCTGCGGGGTTACCTGAGAACATAGCTTTATGACAGAGGTACCAACTGGTGAGAGCCACGCTTCCCACTCCAACTCAGGGGAGTTTTTGATTCATACTCCCACAGAGCAGTGTTCCCTTCCCCCACTGCTCATAAACCCCATTTCAGTAGCAGGGCCTTGATGGGGGAAGCTTTGTTAACCCATCATCTTTAAGAAGTGGAACCGAGTTTTAAAGCATGGCTTCCTGGATCCCAACAGAAAAAGCTGGGGCATGGACCAGGTGCACTCTCTCTGTGGTACTTCCAAAACACAACTGAGCTTGGAGTTCCCATCCCTTTTTCCAGAGTTTTCCCCTTATAATAAATAAAAATATAGTTGTTTTATCCTTTAGCTAGCCTGGTTATTTCACGTATCAAGCTAATTTCCACAGGACCTTTTCAAAGAGTTGTATCCTTTTACTTTTTGGCTGCTAGCAATGGGCCAGGAAGCTGTCTCTTAAAGAAGTCATGTTTCTGCTTGTTGCTAGCAAACAGAATCTATCTCAGAAATAGTGGTTACCAAGAAGCTGCATTAGACTCCATTTTTATGTATTTAAAATATTTTCTTATGCTTTTGAAGGTTTTACATGGAAATATTGAGCTCATGGTGGGCACCATTTGTAGGTGGAATTTTCTTTCCACCAATTCCCAATAATCAGCACAGATAATTAATACTAATGGTAAATGCTTGACTCAGGTTTGTTATTAACTAACCCTTACATTTTAAATTAACCTATATTTCTTATCTACCTTCTGCCATGTGGCTGCTTGCTTGTTACCTCATTTCTTACATTGCCTTCCTCCTCTTCATCTGATGGCATCTCCTCTGACTCTGTCTATCTTCATTCCTATATTCCGTGTTTGGCTATCAGCTAGTCAGCTTCTGATTAAACCAATTTGAATAACAAATATTTATAAAATACAAAAGTATTATTGCACAACAGCAATTTTATCCACTTGTCGTGACTTGACCATATATGAGACCTCTAAACCTAATTCCACAATGATATAATTCCTCAAACAAGGCTGTATCCATTCCAACAAGGCCATACCTTCTAATAATGCCACTCCCTTTGTGAAACCATCTTCTTTCATACTACAGCATTTCACTCCCTAGCCCCCAAACACTCGCAACTATATATCATGCAAAAATACATTTGGTCCAACCCTAAAAGTCCCCATAGTTCATAACAGTCTCAAACTGATTTAAAAGTCTAAGGTTCAAGTCTCTTCTGAGATTCATGCAATTTCTTGATGTAAGAAATCCTACAGCCAGTAGCCTTTAAGTACACTTGGGTGTGACCTCTTTTACTATTTATACCCATTTAAAGTGTGCATCTGGCCTCTTTTCTGGCTGTGAGATTCAGTTTCTGTTCTCCATTCCAGCAGAGGATATTGATATGTGAGGCTACCCATAAGCAAATAACCCTCTATTATACTCAAATCTGAGCTAGTGTGGGATTTCTTTTAAGTGTACTTCTTCTCTGGCACCCATGTCTCCCAACCCTGCCCACTTGGCTTGCTTTTACCTAAGTGGGTTTTTTTTGTTGTTTGTTTGTTTTGTTTGTTTGTTTGTTTTGTAGAACCTCCTCAACATTGGAGATTGCCACATGTGTCAACTTGGAAATATCCCAAACACATGCATGCCCCCTGCCCCCACTGCCACATTCCTTGGTGCAGTTCCCTGGAGTAGTTCCTTGCCATGTGATGACTTGTGAAGCTTCCAGTATGTAGTCCCTGCCTGTGAGTTCTGGGTTTCTTGCTCCAGGTATGGAAATGATTTAGTTGCTTTTAATTTGTCAAGCAAAGCATATTCCTCAGTATTTAACCAGTACCAAGGCGGGAAACTAAAGCGGATGAGGACTGTTCCTGTCACCACCAGTTGCATCACTGCTTGTCACAATTTTGCAACCACAACATCTGCTGGATGATAAAGATTATTATGCTTAAAACAATTTACCAGATCTTATAACAGGTAATAAATAAATAAATAAATAAATATGGCAGACTGCATTAATAATGAAACTTTTAGTAACTTTTTTGCTACTACTATGGATTGTATTCTACAAGGATTGTATGTTGGTGGTCATACTTCCATTTATTGGATAATGGGACTCAGTTTTTTTCTTCATATTATATCATTAAGAAAGAATGTGACACTTTTAGGAATGGTACAGTCTTTACAGACTAATAATGAACAGCTAGTTGACAGGATTAATACCATCAAAAATTAAAAGTTTCCTGAAAAAGTTAATACTATTGAAAAGGGTAACATTAATTTGACAGACAAAATTGAATCCATATCTGAGCATACTGAGAAATTATCTGAAAGAATTCATACTGTTGAAATTAACAATCAAAGTTTATTAAAAAGTTGATTAGCAGATAGAGTATCTCTCCAGGATGACAATCTGCACACTATTGAAGTAATGTCCAAGGATGAGGTGTTATCTTTAAAGGAGAAACTTCAGACCTTGGAATCATAAATGCAGAATGAGGACCAGAGGCTAGGTGCCTCAATGAAATCATTAGAAATATATACAGGCCGAAAGATTCAGGCTTTACAAAAGACAATAGTAAAAAGATTTTAAATGATTGAGGAAATAATTGGAGCTGATGAATAGGGGAAGAAGGCACAAGGACAAGATTCAACATTGCCAGTAGCTGTCAGAGATGACTTACCCAGGGTTTTAGCTTACTATTCTGTAATCTACTCTGACAAAGCATCAAGTACTAAAGGCCCAAAAGGATCCAAAGAAGGTAGATGGATACCTATAGGAATGAATGATCTAAAAGAAATTAAGCAAACAGTAGTATCTTATGACTTGCATTCAATATTTGTTACAGAGATGGTTAAGGCCTGGGCTTCTTGCAGTAAGCTACTCTGCATGATTGGCTTCAGTTAGTTTTAGCAGTCCTGGATGATGGGCCCCAGTTGATGTTTAGTTGTTATTTCAAGGAAGAGTCTAGAATTTTAGAACAATAGGAAAAAACAAAGGACTTGAGACTTCCCAAGATCAAATTCTTTGTGAGGGAACCTATGCTGACCCTCAGGTCCAAGCCCTTTGCAATGAACAAATCTTGTCCTTATGCCACAAAGCAGTCTTAAATGCTTAGGACAAAATTCAAGAGCTAGGAAAACAAATTGAATCCTTTACCAGGGTTAAACAGGGCCAAAGGAACACTCTAGTGACATTTTACAAAGATTAACTAAGGCTGTGCAAATAGGAGTAACAGACCCAGATGCTAGACTAATACTTATTGAATCTCTGGCTTTTGAAATAGATTACATAATGCTTTATTAACCTTGAATTTTCTTAAAACTAATGAGAAAGGGACAACAACAGCGGAGAGACATTGGAAAATAGAAAAGTCTTCTGAATTAAATCAACCAGTTTATTTCAAGGATGTGTTGACCTCACAATGGAAATCAGGAGATGTGCTACATTGGGGAAGGGGTTTTGCTCTTGATTCCAAAGGAAAAACTATGGGAACCATCAAAATTAATAAAGACTCAGTTTGAAAAAGAGAAACCTCTTGAGAAAGAGAAATGACAACTCATCTATAATGATGACAACCATACAGGTGATAAGAAAAGCATTTAGGATGGGGGCAGAGTTCTGTTCTTGTCCTTGTAGAAAATATTTATCTTCAAAAATTCAAGAGACCCTAGATATTTGAATGCTGACAGATGGAAAAATAACTACACTAAGGATCATCAAGAAAAAGGAATAAAATTTATGAGATCAGGTAACTGATACACATACATTTAAACACACACACACACATATACATATATATATATATATATATATATATATATATATAGAGAGAGAGAGAGAGAGAGAGAGAGAGAGAGAGAGCTGGGTTTTGAGTTGGACAACGGTTCAGTCCTTCTCTACATACAAGTATATTGTTAAAACGTATTCAGAGTTTCTGTCTCATGCATGTCAAGAGCTATCTGATATGGGACAAAAAAGAAAATGCTTTTTTATACCTATTTTTGTCTCTATCATAATTTTTATTGAATATGTATATCGGTATAAATAATGTTTAAGTTTTCCACAATGAACAATTTTCCTGCAGTAATCTTTGAAGTTTCCAGGAAGAAGATAGGGCTCCACAACAACAAATCCACCTGGTTGGTATGATGTCATGATGCTGATAGTGCAACTATAAGACCTATTTTAGGTACCAGCTGCTCAAGATGATTTCAACTTAGTTAGCTGAAATGGTGAATTTTTTTTTTACAATGTTCTGGCCAGAACTTTATATAGGAATCTCAGAAAAACTCTACCGAATACTCAGAGACTGTTTGCAATTATACCAGACAATGATCTTGGAACTTAACCATCATTTTACTTTCACAGGATTTCACAGAAAGACCATAGACCCCATGACAGCTGGAAGTAATTCTAGAAGACGACATACCCTCTACCAACAATGTCAGGGTTAGAGACATCATTTAGGGGTTGATTATAATTGGTTGGGAGTTGGGAGGAAAATTTTCTAGGCTCAGGGATCTCTTTGAAAAAAAATAAAGGGAAATTTGGATGGGATAATAGATTAGTTTGAGCTTACTCACACTAATAATAATAGTGAGTAATAGAGTGAATACTTGTGAGTTATGATCTATAGTCAATTTACATTGGTATAGATTCTTATATATTGATACAAATTTAAATTATATTGACTATGTTTCTGTTTTCATCCACCATATTTGTATACCTACGCAATGTTATTTTGTCATATAACATTTCTGTATATTGATACAGTTTTATGATATATTTATCATATTGCAATGTTCATTTTTACCTCTGATCAAAATACTTATACATTATTTACATTTTGAGGTCATTCTACTCATTTGTTGCACAGTTGTTTATTGTATAATATTCTAATATGAAGTCTTAGTCATTAAGTTATATAGATCAATAGTCATCTATGTTTGTCATACTTATAGTTAGACTAATCAGATTATTTTTTTATCTTTTTTGGGAAAAAAAGGAAGGAGAGCATTTTTATTGATGAAGGAAAAGGAAAAGATCTCCCAGAAATATATGAGAAATGCTCCCTTGTGTGTCACCAGCTAGTATGCTCTCAAGCATCCATCCCTAGAAATAAAGCAATCTTATCCAGTTTTCACTGTTTTCTTATGACCGACATTACCATACCACTCCCAACACTCGTGATTAAAAAAGAAATAGAGGGAGTGGATTATGAGTAAGCAAATGTCAGTTCTTAGGAAGCTGCAAAACCCTCAAAGTTTAGCTTGTTTCCTTCTTGGCAAAACTGGCGTTTGGGCAAGGAACTGCCCATGCTTCAACCACTGGCAAGGTACATGGTATCTGGGAATAAATAAGCAGGACAGAAGGAAAAATACTGTCAAATCTTGCCACGACAGAGTAAGATGGTTTTGAAAATTTTTCTACCTCTAAAAATGGTCGGTCAGTTACTCTAGGCCTTAGCCAAAGTTGGTTGCTTCAACGTTGCAAATGAGATTTTGGATGACTGAGGTAGCCAATTGTCTCTGTCACCTGTTGCACATTTTGGAAGTTACTTGACTGTACTTTCTGCTTACTCAAGTATTATTATTTCCCTTCTCGTATTTTTGTATAGGGTTGATGACTAGATAGTTTTAGTTACTTTCCTCTCATGTCTTGGCCAAGTTATTTATTATACAAGACTTAAACTCATTAGAATAGGATAATTATTGAATATATTTATTCTTATTGTATATTATTTTGTTTGAGGCTTAAAACTCTCTTATTTAAACAAAAGGGGGAGGTGCTTTAGGAAATCGTACAGCCAGTAGCCTTTAAGTTAACTGCCTATTTTGGAATGGCCTCTTATCCTATTTATACCAATGTAAAACATGTATCCTGCCTCTTTTCCAGCAGCAGGATTTGGTTGCTGTTCTCCATTCTAGCAGAGGATATTGATTTATGAGTTTACCTTTAAATAAATAACCATCTATTATTCTCAACTCTGAGCTAGTGTGGGATTTCTTTTAAGTGTCCTTATTTAGTCTCTTAACTGCAATCTCCTATAAAATCAAAATAGAAAAACAGATCACATACTTCCTGGTGTGGGAATTCATTTCTGACAGCCAATTTTATTGGGATAGATTAGTCCAATGTGTATGGTCTTCTCTGGGGGTACATGTCATATATATCCAAATAACAGGTGAGGGCAGAGTGAAGGATACACTCTTGGGCAGAGGCAAGCTGGTAGCAAGACACAGGAACACAAATGACTAGTGTCTTGGTTCTTATCCCCTTTGAGCAATGGCATAGGGAGCAAGATATTCACAGTGTTTTGGCTGGATCTGCTGTGCTAGCAGGTTTGTTCCGTTGTGCATATAATTTACTGATTGACACCTGTTAATAAATCTAATACGATCACAGAGTTTCCTCCATTTTTCACTATGTAATGACACAGAATATACATTGTTGTGGAAATTAATTCATAATTACACAGACAATACACTGTCATCCCAAAATGCAGAAAAGGAAGCATAGTGAGGAAGTTTTGAACCAAAACACGACCGAAAACCAACTGGGCAAACTCCAACTCTGATGTCAAAATGTTCTTCAGATCTCCAACTTCTTTCGGGTTTGTTGACTGAAGCACACTTTCTTTCCCCTTACGCTGGCTCTACTTCCTGTCAACATCTTTCCTCAGTATGTATTTTACAGCTCTAAAATCTTCAACATCTTGGTATTGGCAAGGCATTCAGGCTTCAAATTTACAGCTTCACACAATGCACTCTCTAGGTTTCTATTCAGGCACAGCATTGATATATACGTGGCCTCAGCATCTTTTCTTAGATTCACAGGCAAATTCCTTATTCATTTCTTCTATCATTGATACTGAACCAAAAACCACATGCTGCTTGCTGGGACTGAAACATAATCTCTTCATTCAATTAAATCTTCACCAACTTTCTGTCTTCCATGGTTTCTTTCACTGCCTAAGCTTGACTGTTCTGGAAACTGAATAAGTAGACCATGCTGGCCTCCAACTCAGAAATCTGCCATCCTTTCAAGGGCTGGGGTTAAAGGCTTGTGCCAGCACTCAGGACTCTAAAATTTTCATTAGATCCTTTTCACAAGTTGGAAAGTTAGCAGAGTGGGATCTTGCCCACTCGCTTTACTCTGCTGTTTAATCTGTTTATCTCCTTGAAAAAAGGCCTTATCTCCATTCCATTTATGGTGCTCCTTTTCTTCTCCAGTATTTTTCTCTGGAATAATACTAAATTTTAGAAATCAGAAAGATTAATTTCACAAAGTTGAACACATCTTTTTAAACACACTAAATTTTACAAATTGAAATTAAGAGATAAATTTCACACTATGAAAATATCACAGTGATTTAAAAATATTGCACTCTGTGCATGAAAATAAAAGCAAGTGTAATATTGCAAAGATAACGGAAAGACAGTCCTCATGTGATTTGTAAGAAAAGATATAACTTCATCTATGAAGAAGTGTATTGTTACCATCATGGCATAATTGGTTATAAGGGAGAGGAAATTAATCAGACTGGCTTAAAAAATGAATCCAATAGTGCATAAAAAACGCCAGGAGAAAGTAAATGGGTACTATTTCTTCTACACCCCTCCCTAAGCTTTTCCTTAATCACACTGATTAGTAACATCTGGCTAATGTGCTTTTTTAGTAGACAAAAGGGCAAAATAATATATATGAAATGTTTTCCACTTAATTTGAAGGTTTAGCTTCAATTATCTGCTCATATTTAAAACATATATATTTAACTCATACCCCAAGGATGGTTTCAAAGTAGGTTACTGTGCAGAGGAACACTAGAAGAATAAATGGGAGAAATGCAAATTGGCCCTCCCCACATCTACTAGTTGTTCCCTTAAGGAAGACACTGCCTTTGTTTAGGAAATATCTCCATCAGGTGCAGAGATAGGAATAAGAGATGAGTTTTCAGAAAATAAGTGATAGAGAAAAGGACCGAGTTGAATATTCTTCATGAAATATAAATAGAAAACAATTCACAGAAGCCCAGAATGCAAAGACGAGAGAGTCATGTCTGAGATCTGCAGAATGAGCCAGACAGATTGTCTGGCTAAATAGGTAAACAGATTGGCTAAAAAATACAGATGTATGGTGTATAGTGCAAAGTTCCTGTGGTTCTGATGGTTGTGAATATCCATCTTAGTGGTATACAAACTATTTATGTTCTTTTGTGAATGGGAGCTGTTGATTTTTCTTTTATTTTTGTAGAAATTAAAGATATTGTGTATGTGAGTTAATAACAAGAAGTTTTCCTTTAAGAATTTTGGTTAAGTCCTCATATATCAGAGATGTGGTATAAATCAAGGAAAATGCAGAAAAAAAAACAATGTTTTGTTCTAGCACTCTGAAGAAATAGCTGTGTCTTTGAGAGTGCTGTGGAAATGGTGGTGTTTTTGGAAGGGCTGTAGAAATGATGGTACCCTATGAAGCTTCATGCACTTTTTTATTTATGACAAAATTGCATCAAATATGTTAGTGAGTAAAAGACACTAATTAGACTCAACTAAATACCTCTTTTTGTCAGGGATATATATGGTAAGTCTTTTAATCTATGTCCATGCACTGTACAAATAAATGGGAAATAAAATTACAAATGAAAACTATCATACAGATATTTTCCTACAGCAGTAGTATTTCTTTTATGTACTTGAATGCCACTGTGTTTGGTGCATAGATATTGAGAATTATAATTTCTTTAGCTGTATTTTTCTTTATTTAATACATAGTGTCCTTCTCTATCTTTTCTGATTAGTTTTTCTTTGAAGTATATTTCAACAGATATTAAAGTGGCTACCCCATCTTATTTCTTCCGTTTGACTGGAATTTATTTCCATCCTTTTACCTTTGAGAAATGCTTTTCCTAAATGTTAAATCATGTTTCTTGAGTGCAGCAGAAGAATGGATCTTGTTTATGAACCTTATTTCTCATTCTGTCATTTCATTGGATAATTGAGATCATTGATGTTGAGAGTTATCATCGAACAGCGATGGTTCATTCCCATTATTTTGTTCTTGTACTCTGGTCTGGGCTTCTCCCCCTTTTAAAATTTGTTTTTCTGGTATTATTTATTATTTTTATTTTCTATTGTGTTGTTAGTCTTTTTAATGTTGAAGTTTTTTCTAGTGCCTGTACAGAGCTGGGTTTGTAGACAGCTACTGCTTAAATTTGATTTTATCATGAAATTTCTTCCTCCATCTATTGTGATCGAAACATTTGCTAGTAGTCTGGGTTGGCATCTATGGTATTTTAGAGTTTGTAGAGTATATGCTCAGACCCTTCTGGCTATCAGAATCTCCATTGAAAAGTCATATGTTATTCCAATACATCTACATTTATATGTTATTAGGCCTTTTTACATTGCAGCTTTTTAATATTCTTTGTTCTGTATTTAGTATTTTCGATTATTATGTGCCATGTATAATTTCTGGTCCAGTCTGTTTTGTATTCTGAGTTCTTCTTGCAACTTGATAGATATCTCCCATGTAAGTTCGGGGAAATTTTGTTCTATAATTTTGTCAAATATATTTTCTGTGTCTTTGATCTGGTTCTTTTCTCCTTCCTTTATTATTCTTATTTGTAGATTTAACCTTTTCATAGTGTGCTAGATTTCTTGTGTGTTTTGTGCCTATATTTTTTTTTACATTTTCTATGTTCTGTGACCAAAGTATCTATTTCTTCTATCATATTTTCAGTTGTAGACTCCAATCCATTACCCTAAAAACCTTGCCCATTTTCTGCCATGAACCTGGAAATTATATGGTTCTATATTCTTGGAATTGAGGAATTTTTTTCCTTTTATCTGCCTCCCTCCAGTTTACCATTTGATGCTCGTTTACCTAACCTGCTACTATGAATCCTCTGCCAATGATTACTAACTTGTGGTCTTGCAAAGACTTTGTGGAGTATGAAGAGAAATTCCTGGAAAGAGGCTGCATCTTATGGTCAGCCTTCTCTAAGGCTGATTTACTCATTTAAACTTGAATGGTTGTGGAAAAGATTAATGTTATAGGTTAATTAATTTGAATTAACTTAGCCATCTAATTAGGTATTCTTTGACTATCTCTGTATCAGACTTATAGAAAAAACATCTTAGAATGCATTAATTTAAACAAACAAAAATCCCCTAATGTCCATGAACCAATATATTAAGAATATCATTATATAATTTCAGGAACCTATAGCAGAGATTTCCCTGCTTTGCTTTAACCCACCTATTTAATGTTTTAAATTTGCTAAGTATAGTGATTTGTGACTTTCTTTGTTCTATTACTATAATGCTGCATGAAATTATTAGAATATTGTAGTGTAGAATCAGGGTTACCTAAATCTGTGTTATCCTGTCACTTAAATTTCACTTTAGCTGTACCTCTTTCTTACCCCTTTTGTGGGGAGAGCTGTATTTTTACACTGACAAGATTCTTTTCAGCCAGGTGGTAGCACACACCTTTAATCCCAGCACTCAGGAGGCAGAGGCAGATGGATCTTTGTTAGTCTGAGGCCAGCCTGGTCTACAAGAGCTAGTTTCAGGACAAGATTCAAAGTTATAGAGAAACCCTATCTCGGAAAACCAAAAATCAAAACCAAAACCACCAAAACAACAACAACAAACTCAAAAAAAGTTTTTTCATAGCATAGCATTTTATACTTATCTTCCAACTTTCACTATATGGATGTACACTATAGTGTATTAATTACAGTATACAGGGTATGAGCATTGCATTATTTGAATCTACCCTCCCATCTTTCTATTTTTTACTGAATGCAAGTAAGAGAGCTCAGTAGTCATTAGCCATTTGATATTAGCCAGCTAGCTTGCCTGCACTTCTTAGTGTGTCATCTCTGAGATTCGTCCCTCAAAGAGTTTATTGTATATGAATGTAATTTTATGTATGTATGTGTACATGAATGAATGTGTGTACATATTTCTATATAAATAAAAGTGTTTATGTCTAAATAACAGTATGTATATGAATGATGGTGTATTTCTGTGTTAGGAATAGCGTGTATATGAATGAGAGTGTATGTATATGAATGACATGTTTTTACATGTGTGTAAGTATGAAGCATGTATATGAATGAAAGTATGCATGAATGATAGTCAGTATGTTTTTATCAGTATGCATATATGAATGATATTGTATATGTATGAATTAAACTGTGTATATTGTGTATGAATGGCAGTGAGTTTGTATGTATGTAAATAACTGGATGCATGAATGACAGTATACACACACACACACACACACACGTGTGCGTGTGAACTACAAGGTTTTTCAGATACCCCACACTAACATGGTTATCTCTATGTAGTCTAACTTGGTTTGGAACTCCTGATTTTCCTTCCTCTGTTTCCTAATTACTTTTAAGTCTTAAAGTGATGTGGTGTCCTGAATGCCACGTCATAAGAACAACAGATGTTAATATCCAAGGTTCCAGTCCACCAAAAGGAAACTCTGTGATGGAAAAACCTGGGTAAGTCAAGACCACAAGACTATGGACTCCAGAATATCTTTTGCTTCAGTCTGTAATGTCACATGTGTTACAGCAAACTTCTCTGTATCGTAGTATGTATCTCAAGAATACATCCTGATCTGCTGAGCCTTCTCATCTGTGAATTGTCAAAAATGTAACTCTTCTTTAGTCTGTGTTGTCTAATTAATATCAACATTAGTTTATACAAAGTTTTAGTAAATAACACTTAATACAAAGAAATGCTACACAGGCAAAACTTATAAAAATAGTCAAATTTTCCCCAGCTTCTGATACAGCTGTGCACTAACTTCAAAGTAGCTTTAGATTTGACCAGGTGCCTTGCTAATGGTTTCAAAGATAATCTATTTACCCCCAAAAGCAATCTTATTTACAAGGACATACATTCAGCTGTATGATTTGTTGAGCCAGGATGAAAAGCAACATAATTACTGCATGTGCTTCATTTGCTAGTCTAACTAATAACCTAGGACAAAAATAATTAATTACAACTTTTGTTCAGAAACAATGTGGAAAGAGAAGCTCTGGCTGATCAGGGATCCAAAAAGTAATCTGACTTTATAACCCCAAGAAAGAGTTACAAGTTTCCTTACGTGGTTAAGGGTTACATGCAGGACAGAAAATACAGTTTAAGATTTAAAATACTTTTAGTGTCATTATGCCTTGGAGAGTGCCGATAGAACTGACACCAAAAGACATACAGTAATCTAGAGCAGTTTATGTCACACTTCTCTCTGTCTAAACGGAGCACTCTCTGAAGTTCAAAAAAGGCAGACTTTTACAAAGACTAATCACAAAATGTTTATACACTCAGTAGTAGAGGTTATAGTACATAATTTCCTAATTTTCTTGGACTCCGCAGTAGTAGTATAATTAGGGTTGTAATTCCCTTAAAATCCTTTATAAGACCACCTCTCTAGATAGATAGCAAAATAATTCATTCTTTCTTTACAGCTGCAAGGCACAGCTGCAAGGCACAGCATATCAATTAAGGAGCTGACTGAAAAAAGTTCCTTCCATATTCTCTGACAAGTTATTTAGATTTATTGTAGGTGAGTTGTTAGGATCTCTCTCTCTCTCTCTCTCTCTCTCTCTCTCTCTCTCTCTCTCTCTCTCTTTCTTTATTCGTTTACTTAAGTAATAGAATGTGACCTTCAAATGTTACTCCTATATTGCCTGAAAGATTCTGTTGGATATACAAGATGAGAAGAACAAAGGAGAATAGAATTCAACATAAGAGAATATAGAGTCCATCAGAATATAAATGAATGTCTTTTTTTTTCCCAATCCCCTCAGACAAAAAAAGTCTCAGTTTGCCCTACCCTGTGTACTTTTCCTTTGAGCCCTGACTGGAGCCTGGGTGCCAGTTCTAGGCTGTGGTAGTAGTGGTTTGAATAAAGATGGCCAACATTGGTCCATAGGTAGTGGCACTATTAGGATGTGTGGTCTTGTTGGAGTAGACATGACTTTATTGGAAGAAGTGCATTTTGTTTCACAAGAATTTTTACATTAATGATTATACTATTTTTTTCATCTAAACAAGAAGAATGATTTCCTGGTCTGTTATGAGAAACCCATGGTTTGTGACGGTGAAAGTGACTTGCTCATGGTGAACTAATATTATTCAAGCCCTTTCTCTCTGCAAGACTCAAGTGGCTACAACATTCACAAGAAGGTCACTTGGTGCTCTGGTGCTGACTCTGATTAAGCCCTTAATTTACTTTGTCATTGGTAGGTATTCTGATTCTATGTAAAATAGATAGCTTTCTTTTTAAATTATATAGAGATACTAGAAATGAAACAAAATTATTTGTTTGGGAATAAAACAATTTAACCAATAACACAACTAATACTTCAACTTTACATAGATTTTTTTTCTATTCCTATTTTGAATTCTATTTTGGAAACTATTGAATTTTATTAAAATAGCCCCTCAGATGCCATTGTCTCAGTCTGTCTATTGTTTTAAAGAATAGATGGGAGTAACAAAGGCCTAATAATTAATAACACTTGCTGGGCATGAGGAGCTGACATCAAATTGCCAGCATTCATAGTCAAATGTCAGAAGCACCTGTGTGTGGATAGAGTTTTAATACTGTGCCTGGCAGAGACAGGAATCCTGGGACTTTCTGACCACCAGCAGAGCTCCAGTAAAGTGAGAGAACCTGTCTGAAGGCAACAAGGGCAAGATGAAGGAACAAAGGAAGAAGAATGCAAATAAAAGCTCAGGACACTAAACATTTTCTTCGGTCCTTTACATTAGCACAAAGACATATGTATCTGCAAAGAAACAAAATAAATTGTTGCACATATACCAAAAACAAATACACCACACAAACACATACACACACACACACACACACACACACACACACACACACACTCACCTGCACACACACTAAAGTATTTGAAAAAAAAGGACGAGTGATTATTCCATTTTTAACTGTAGGTATGTGTTTGTGTATGTACATTGCACAGGATAACCCAAACAGACATACATGTACCCAGAGATCAGGAGTTTGTTCTCTCCTTAGACTAGGAGGGTTAATGGAACTGAATTTAGGTTAGGTTTTGTGGAAAATACCTCTACCAACTAAGCACCACCCTACAGTGTATTATTTATCAAGCGCATCACAATTGTGGAGTTTGGGAAGTCCAAGATCATGATGTCTACTGAGAGTTTTCCAGATGCCTCACACTTAACAGGACAACTTAATATCTGACAGCATATATCAAGAGAGAGCTCCTCTCCGACATATATATATATATATAAATATATATATGTATATTCATATATATGTATATTTATATATATATACACATATATATAATCATGTCTGTGGACAGAGCAATCAATTTCCAAATGCCTTGCCTATGTCCTGTTTCCTAATGACGGTACATTTCAGCCTGATTGTCAAGGACACTCAAGCTTCATCAGCTGCTTTGTGTTGTTTTGTTATTTCATCTGACTCACTGATAGATCCTGATTTAGAAACATAATTGAAATCTTAAAGCAAACATACATCTTTTGTCTTTTGACACCACCCACTGTTACGTCTTCTTTGAAGTATTATATCTAATTTTAGCAGGTTTGAATAATAGTGCCTAAGGGAGGGGGAGAAGAGAGAATAAAATCTCTGTCTCTTTGTTATAGTTGTTTGTTTCTTTTCTTCTGTTTTGTCAAAGTTTGGAGAAACTCACCTCTAAGAGTACTAGGTGCTAGCTTTGATAACAGGTTTTAGAATCTTGTAGTAATCTCATATACACTGGTCTATAAAGATTTATCAATAATCCGTTATTGACCTTGTTACCTATATCATTCATTTTCTCTATAGTTTTAAGTTTTGCCAAGAGTTCACAGAATGAGCATACATTTTTTTTACTATATTCTGCCTGCAGACACTATGTTCTCTTGTTAATCTGCAATCTATAGACTTTAAGATATTTTTTTTCCTCTTTAAACTCTGATTCTAGTTCTTTTTCTTTTCTTTGCATCATGGATGTTTGTGAAATTATCTCTTCTATCTTTATTTTGTTTTGTTTTCTAGGTTATTACTCTCATGTTATAATTTCATTTTGTCTTTTGCTTTGGAAGATTGTTGTGTTCATCTTTTAAAATGATCATTAACCTTCGTTACTCTTATTCTCACTTTTTAATATAAAAGAATTTAATTATAACTTTTTCATAAATACCACTGTTGCCATTTTTGTATTATTGTAAAATTACTTTTCCCCTTAAGTTTTCCTTATAGAAGATAATTTCCATTTCGTTTATCTGTTAGGTAAAAGGTTATATAGGAAAATAGTTTTTAAATAAAGATTTTTATTAATAGTAGTGTTTTCTCATTTATTTGATTACTTTCAATGTGGCTTTTATGATAATGATGATTACTGTAGTTTTGCTTGTCTGTAGATATGCAATTGATTTTTATAACTTTCAGTTGAGTGAAATTAATCCTCTTGAATCTTAAAGTTTAATTCTTAATGCCTGCCAAAATGTTCATTCAGTGTATCATTAACATTTTTTTTCCATTTTACCATTGTCTAGCACCTTCTGATCTGAAAAGAGAAAGCCAGAGAGGCACTATCATTTAGACTATAGATGTTCCTCCCTGACTTCCTAGCAACTTTTCTTTGGTTATTTTCTGTTTTGTTTGGTATCTCAAGATTGTCATTATATTGATTGCTTCACAGATGTTTAGTGTACAATTTCTTTTTATTTAGGAATTTTATCTTTAATATCTACTTTATAGCAGTACTATCCTCCATGCATTTTTTTTGCATTTTCCTAATCTCTGTCTGTCTTTTAATTTTAAAATTTATCATTTCACTTTCGGTTGCATTTCTGGAAAGCAGAGAGTTGATACTCAAATTCTCTATTGCCCAACTTAACAGTCTCTGTGTTTGTTGCAAGAAATTAATCTATTATACCGACAGAATGGTAACAGTTTATTTTACTTAACTTTATTTAGTTTTGTTTTATTTTATTTTGAGACAGGGTTTCACTCTGTAGTCAAGTCTAGCATGAACTTGTTGATCTATCAGGTTGCGTCTTCATAGAGTGATATTTTTAAACTTTAAACTTAATTCTCTACATTGCTTATTTTTATTTTTTTCACATTTTAAAATTTTTTTAAAAATAAAACTGTCCTTTCTCATTTCACATAGTAATCCCAGTTCTCACTTCCTCTCCTCCTCCCATTTCCTCTACCTCCCCTCCATACCACCCACTATCCAGTCCTCAGAGAGGGTAAAGCTTCCCATGGGAAGTCAATGAAGTCTAGCACATTGCTTTGAGGAAGGACCAAGGCCCTCCCTACTATATCTTGGCTGAGAACAGTGTCCCCTTGCTGTGGGACAATGGTCTGTACCCTGTCATTTGTATTTTAAATAAATGCTGATTTATCAGTAGCCAGGCAGGAAGTATAGGCAAGACAATGACAATTCTGGGAAGAGTCAATCTGCAGTCCTCACCCTAACAGAGAGGAAAACAGACACAAGGCAAGCAAGATGTGACTGCCTCCCCCCAAAATGGTACCAAGCCACGTGGCTAATACAGACAAGATTTATGAGCTAATATAAGTTATAAGAGTTAATAAGAAGCCTGAGCTACTAGGCTAATTAGTTTATGATTAATGTTGGCCTCTGTATATTACTTTGGGTCTGAATGGCTGCAAGGACCTGGTGGGACAGAAAACTCAGTCAGCATCCCCTCCAAAGGAAATGGGCTCCAATAAGTCACTTCAATCAATAGGAATGAAGCCTGTTCCCACTGCCAGAGGCCTTGCAGTCTGCCCCAGCCATACATCTGTCACCCACATTCATATGATTGAGTTTGGTCCTATGTTGGATCTTTCCCATCAGGCCAGAGTTGGTGGGCTCCCATTAGCTCAGATAAATTGTTTCAGTGGGTGTCCCCATCATGGTTTGACCTCTTTGCTCATATTCTCACTCCTTCCACTCTTCAACTGGACTTTGTGAGCTCAGCCCAGTGCTCTGCTGTGGATCTCTGCTTCTGCATCCCTCAGTGGCTGGATGAAGGTTCTATGGGCAAGGCCAATTTGGGCACCCTCTCCACTGTTGTTTAACGTTTTAGGGGGAGTTTTCCTTGTGGATTCCTGGGATTTTCTCTATTGTTAGGTTTCTGGCTAGCTCCATAATCACTCCCTCACCAAGAAAACTCTTTACTGTTCTCTGTTTCTGTCCTTCCCACATCTTGACTATTCCATTCCCTCAATTTCTCCTGCCTGCTCCCTTTCTCCCCTCCTCTTCTCCTTCTTCTCTTCCTTCTCTTCCCATCCACATGCTCCTAACTTTGTCAGAAGATCTTGTCTGTTTCCCCTTGCCAGGGGGATCTCTCTCTCTCTCTCTCTCTCTCTCTCTCTCTCTCTCTCTCTCTCTCTCTTTCTCTCTCTCTCTCTCTCTATATATATATATATATGTATATATATATATATATACATATATATATATATATATATATTTCTCTTGAAGTTCTCCTTGTTCTCCCAGCTTCTCTGGAGTTGTGGGCTAAAGGCTATTTATCCCTTGTTTTATAGCTACTATCCACTTATGAGTAAGTACATACCATGCTCATCTTTCTAGGTCTGTATTACCTTACTCAAGAAGTTTCTTTTTCTATTTACATGCATTCACATGCAAATTTCAAGATATCTTTGTGGGGTTTTTTCCCATTTAGACTGAGTAGTATTCCATTGTGTAAATGTATCACATTTTCTTTATCCATTTTTCTGTTGAGAGGCATCTAGGTTGTTTCCAGGTTCTGACTATTACAAATAATGCTGCTATAAACATAGTTGAACAAATATACTTGTAGTATGATTTAGCATCCTTTGGGTATATGCTCAAGAGTGGTATTGGTAGGCATTAAGGAAGGTTAATTTCCAGTTTTCTGAGAAACTACCATACTGATTTCCAGAGTGGTTGAAGAAGTTTGCGTTTCCACCTGCAATGGAGGAGTGTTTCGCTAACTCCACATCCTCTCCAGCATTAGCTATCATTGGTGATTTTGATCTTAGTCATTCTGACAGGTACAAAATGGTATTCTCTGATGGCTAAGGATGCTGAACATTTCCTTATGTGTCTTTTGGTCATTTGAGATTCTTCTGTTGAGAATTCTCTGTTTCTATATGTACAACATTTTAAAATTGGATTATTTAGATTTTTGATGTCTAATTTCTTGAGTTCTTTAAATATCTTGGAGATCAGTCCTTTTTTCGAAGTGAGGTTGGTGAAGATCTTTTCCCATTCAGTAGACTGCCATTTTGTCCTATTGCTGTGTCCTTTACTTTACAGAAACTTCTCAGTTTCAGGTGTCATCTATGGTTTCTCTCACGGTCTTTATTACTGGGGTTATATATAGGAAGTGGTCTCATGTTCCAATGTGTTCAAGTGTTCTTCCCACTTTCTTTTCTATGAGGTTTGGTGTGATTGGATTTATTTTGATGTCTTTGATCTCTGTAGACTTGAGTTTTGTGCATGGAGTAATATAAGGATTTATTTTTATTCTTCTACATGCTGACATCCAGTTATGTTGGCACCACTTGTTCAAGATGTTTTCTTTTTTCCATTGTATAATTTTATCTCCTTTGTCAAAAATCAGGTGTTAATAGGTATATGGAGATATATATATATATATAAATATATATATATATATAAATATATATATATATATATATATATATATATATCTGGGTCTCTGGTTGGATTCCATTGGTCAATCTTTCTGTTTTTATGCTAATAACAAGCTGTTTTCAGTACTGTAGCTCTATAATTCAGCTTGATGTCAGGAATGGTGATGCCTCCAGAAGTTTCTTTATTGTACAGAATTGTTTTGGCTATCTTGAAGTTTTGTTTTTCCTTATGAAGTTCAATGTTGTTTTTTCAAGTTCTGTGAAGAATTGTGTTATGATTTTTATGAGGATTGCGCTGAATCTATAGATTATTTTTGGTAAGATTGCCATTTTTACTTTGTTAATCCTACCTATCCAAGAGCATGGGAGGTCTTTCCATTTTCTGGTATCTTCTTCAATTTCTTTCTTCAAAGACTTAAAGTTCTTGTCAAATAGGTCTTTCACTTCTTCTGTTAGTGTTACCACAAGATATTTTATGTTAGCTGTAGCTATTGTGAAGGATAATGTTTCTCTAATTTCTTTCTCAGCTTTTTTATTATTTGTATATAGTAGTGCTACTATTTTTTTTAATTGATCTTGTATCCTGCCACATTAGTCAAAGTATTTATCAAATGTAGGAGTTCCTGGTATAGTTTTGGGGGTCACTTATGTATACTATCATATCCCATAAAAATAGCGAAAGTTTGTCTTCTTCCTTTCCAATTTGTATCCCTTTGATTTCTTTTTGTTGCCTTATTGCTCTAGCAAGAACTTCAAGAACTATGTTGAGCAGATATTGAGAGTGGACAGCCTTGTCTTATTCCTGATCCTATTGGAATCACTTTGAGTTTCTCTCCACTTCATTTGACGTGGGTTGTTGGCTTGCTGTATATTGGTTTTACTATGTTTAGATACACTCCTTGTATCCCTGATCTCTCCAAGGCCTTTATCATGAAGGTGTGTTGAGTTTTGTCAAATGTTTTCTTAGCCTCTAATGGTAAGATCCTATGGTTTTTCTTTCAGTTTATATGATGTATTACATTGATATATTTTTTATATGTTGAACCATCCCCACATCTCTAGGATGCAGCCAACTTGATCATGGTGGATGATATTTTTTTGATGTGTTCTTTGACTCAGTTTGCCAGTGTTTTACTGAGTATTTTTGCATCAATGTTCATGAGGTCAGATTGGTCTGTACTTCTCTTTCTTGGTTGCATCTTGTGCAGTTTTGGTATCAGAATAACTATAGCTACGTAAAAAAGTTTTGCAATGTTCCTTTTGTTTCTATTATGTGGAACAATTTGAGGAGTTTAGGTGTTAGCTCTTCTTTGAAGTTGTAAAAGAATTCTGTGCTGTAACCATACAACCCTGGGATTTTTTTTGTTTTTGTTTTTGTTTTGTTTTGTTTTTGGTTTGGAAGACTTTTGATGACTGCTTCTATTTCTTTGCAGGTCTATTTAAGTTCATCTAGTCTTGATTTAATTTTGGTATGTGGTACCAATCCAGAAAGTTGTTCATTTCTTTTGCATTTTCCAATTTTGTGGAGTACAGGTTTTCAAAGAATGACCTAATGATTCTCTGGATTTCCTCAGTGTCTGTTGATATGCCTCCCTTTTAACCCTTTTAATTTCTGATTTTGATAATTTGGATGTTCTTTCTTTGCCTTTTGATTAGTATGGATAAGAGTTTGTCTATGTTGTTGATTTTCTCAAAGAACTAACTTTTTGTTTCATTGATTCTTTGTGTTGTATAATTTGTTTTCATTTTATTGATTTCAGCCTTCAATTTGATTATTTTTTTGTCATCTACTCCTCCTGGGCAAGTATGCTTCTTTTTGTTCTAGAGCTTTCAGGTGTGTTGTTAAGTCACTAGTGTGAGGTTTCTCCCACTTTTTTTTTTTAATGTGGGCACTTAGTGCTATCGACACTCCTCTTAGCACTGCTTTCATATTGTCCCATAGGTGTGAATAAGTTGTGCTTCATTTTTGTCGAATTCTAGGAAGTCTTTACTTTCTTTCTTTTTTTTTCCTTTCTTAACCCAGGGGTGATTCAATTGAACTTTGTTCTATTTCCATTAGTTTGTACGCTTCCAACAATTAGTGTTGCTGTCAAATTCTAACTTTAAACCACGGTGATCCGACAAGGCACGGGGGTTACTCCAATATTTTTTGTATCTGTTGAAGTTTGCCTTGTTACTGAGTATGTGGTCAGTTTTAGAGAAGGTCTCATGAGGTGCTGAGAAGAAGGTATATTCTTTTGTGCTTGGGTGGAATGTTCTGTAAATGTTTGCTAAGTCCATTTGAGGCATGACATCTGTTAATTCTCTTATTTCTCTGTTGAGTTTCTGTCTGGTTGACCTGTTAATTGGGGAAAGTGTGGTGTTGAAGTCTACTATTAGTGTGTGGGGTTTGATATGTGGTTTAGTAATGTTTCTTTTACATATGTGGGCACTCTTGTATTTGTGGCATAGATGTTTAGGATTGGATCTTCAACTTGATGGATTTTTCTTGGGAAATGTATGAAGTGCCCTTATCAATCTCTTCTGATTGATGTTAGCTTGAAGTCTAATTTATTAGATATTAGGATAGTTATACCTGCTTGTTTCTTAGGTCCATTTGTTTGGAAAATCCATTAACAATTCTTTGCTCTGAGGAAATGTCTACCTTTGATGCTGAAGATGTTCTTTTTATACATCAGAAGGATGGATCCTGCTATAATATTCATTTCTTATCTCATGACTTTTTAAAAATAAATTGAATCCACTGATATTAAGAGATATTGTTGACCAGTGATTGTTAATTCTTGTTATTTTTCGGTGGTACTGTTTGTGTGTTTCCCTTCTTTGATGTTTGCTGGTGTGAAGTTATCTGTGTTTTGTGGATGCAGTTAGCTTCCTTGGGTTAGAGTTTTCCTTCTAGTGCTTTCTGTAGGGCTGGATTTGTGAATAGGTATTGTTTAAATCTGTTTTTGTCATGGAATATCTTGTTTTCTCCATCGATGGTGATTGAAAGCTTTGTGGGTATAGTAGTCTGGGCTTGCATCCTTGGTCTCTTAGTGTCTCCAGCATATCTTTTCAGGACCTTATGACTTTCATAATTTCCATTGAGAAGACATGTGCAATTTCAATAGGTTTGCCTTTATATGTTACTTGGCCCTTTTCCTTTGCAGCTCTCAATATCCTTTCTTTATTCTATATGATTTGCCCTTTCATTATTATATGGTGAGGGGACTTTTTATGTTGTTCCAGTTTATTTGGTGTTCTGTAAACTTCTTATATCTCCATAGAAATATTCTTCTTTAGGTTGGGAAATTTTTCTTCTGTGATTTTATTCAATATATTTTCTGAGCCTTTGAGCTAGAATTCTTTTCATTCTTCTATCACTATTATTACTAGGTTTGGTCTTTTCATGATGTCCCAGATTTCCTGGATGTTTTGTGTTAAGAATTTATTGGATTTAAAATTTTCTGTGACTGATAAATCATTTTCTCTATAGTATCTTCAACGTCTGAGATTTTTCTCTCTCTTCCATCTCTTTTGATCTGTTGGTTATGCTTGCATCTGTAGTTCGAGTCACTTATCAAGATTTTTCCATATCCAAAATTTCTTCAGTTTGTGATTTTTTTTATTGCCTCTATTTCGGTTTTTAGGTCTTGAACTGTTTGCTTCACCAGTTTGATTGTTCTTTTCTTGGTTTTCTTTAGCTTCTTTAAGAGATTTATTGATTTCTTCCAATTTTTCATTTGTCTTTTCCTCTATTTCTTTAAGGGAATTTTTTATTTACTCTTTAAAGGTCTCCATTATTCTCGTAAAACTATATTTAAAATCATTTTCTACTGCTTCTGCTGGGTTACAATGATCAAGTCATTCTGTTGTATGATCCCTGGGATCTGGAGTTACCATTTTTCCTTTTAGATTGATGAATGAATTCTTGTGTTGGCACCTACCCATCTCTTCCTCCAGTTGACACTGGCAGTGTCCTTTCCTCTTATTCCAATACTCGCGGTGGCTTTCTGTGTCTTAGTGAGCTGTTCTTGGTCTGCTCTGTATGGTCACTGTTTGTGTCTGCGGAAACTGCTGTGGTCTCCCTTGGCCGGCTGTCTTGGCCCATGCTTTTGGTCTGCTCTCATGATCCACTCAGTGCAGCTGTAGCCTGTGCTTCAGAGCTCTTCTGAGGTCATGGGGGGAATAGGCTGGTTTGGAGGCAGAGTGGGACTTGTAGCTTACATGGTCCAATAGATGGAGTGGGGGTGTTGGAACAGCCTACCTTCAGGAAGCTTGCCTGCTAGCTGACTAAAAAGGTGAAATGGATGGGGTTGCAGGGTTTTGCTTAGAGAGTTGGGTCTCCAGCTGAGGGTGATCACTCATCTCTTGATCAGCTCTGTGTAGTCACAGCCGGGCAGCCTGTACCTCAGAGTTCCTCTAAAGTCGTGGGGAATAGGTGGGTTTGATTGGTTTTTGTGTTTTGTTTTCTTTAAGAAATATTGATTTATTCCAAATTTTTCCCTTTTCCACTACTTTTTAAGGGAATTTTTTATTTCCTTTTTAAAGGTATCCATCATCCTTATAAAGTTGGTGGGTTTGGGTTTGGTGAAGGACTAGTATCTTACAGGGATCAGATGGATGGGGTATACATTGTTCAATATTTATTGATTTGCTTCTGCTCTTTATCCAATTGTATAATTATGCTATTATGAACTTTAATAATTTTTCTTTTCTCCACTGGCTGACTTTGAACTTTTACTATAATTTATCCATCATTAACCGTTTTTCTTTATCTCCATTATACAAATCTTCAATTAATATTTTATAAAAAATGAATTCATAACTCTTTCATATGTTTTTCTATATAATATATTTACATTTAGAAGCTTACAAAAGTAAGTATATAAGTCTTTCTATATATTTATATAATGTCCCATATGCCACTATTTCTTCTGTCTTTTCTTCATAAGGTAATATATTACCTTGTCCACAGTTTTCTTGAACCTCACCTGAACTCCTTATGAGACCACTGAAAGTCAATTGTTTTATTCTGCTTTCATACACCAAATCTTGTTCTTAAAAAATTTACTGCTTTTATATTCAAACACTTCTTAAAATTTTCTTGGTATCATTATTATATGAAGAAATCTTATCTATCATTTCAATTATATATTATTAGATAATCTGATTCAATTACCTTTCATTATAAATCCAATATCAAGTTCTCAGTTTATCAATGTTGTCTCTTGTTCTGTTTGATCTATTAGGAAGTCTAAAACAACTGTTCTTTGAGTGCTTCCTTCTTCCTTATGGTGGCATGTGAGAGTCCTCACTGCACACTGTGTTCCTATGCATTGTCAATGAATGATATCTTCCCTCAGGGCCATCGTTCCACAGCATCTGTAGAGACTGCTTTGCTGGACGTCTAATTCCAGATGCTTCCGATGACCTGGAATGGATGGATGGATGGATGAAGTCAGCGCAGTGAAGAAATTAAGACCACCTATTTTATACAAGTGAACCCAGACAACCTAGACAATTTTTTACAAATAAACTTTATAAACATTTTAATGGAGATTAGATTAAAAAATAAACATTTTAAAGTTGTTTTAGTATGAACAAAGACTGGCAACCGAGAAGAGGTTCACTTGTGGCTGGTCATCTATTGACATTTAAACTCAGAAGTTTTTTGTTACATCAGAAAAGAGAAAAAATTTCTTTAATCAAGAAGTATTCTTATACTTTTGTTTAAAAATAGGTAAGTTAGAATGAAGTGACAATTATACATTTTATACTCTACAAGATGGCAACATAATGCTTTAAAATTAATCACTTTGTTTAATAAAACGTTGATAGGGGAGTTCAGCCAATCATATTTTGTTTTCGGGGCGTGCCGCCCTCAGGCAAAAGCCTGCCTATAAACCTTGCAAACGCGCTCAGCTAGCTCTCTTTTCGCCTGGCTCCTGTGTCCAGACGGATCGGTTGGATTCTGGTGTAAGCTGTTGTAAGTCTTACTTCTGTTTATTAAAGATATATATTTTGTATCAAGATAGTCTGGGGACTTTTCTTTACCAATTGCCCTGCAGCTTCAAAACGTACAGTTTTGAAAACAAGTTTGACAATGACACTGGCCGTTAGATGCAAAGAATGGTCTTAAAAAACGGCAGGTATGACATTCAAATATTCTGTTTTGACTTTCAATAAATATTTGACCACATTATTAACACATTGGAGTAAACTTTAATCAAAACTTACACACTTTAATGTAAGAAAGAAAAACAAGTTGATATTTTGTTTTTTTAATTCAAAATGAAAACTTGTCTTAGATCAGTAGAAAATCAAGGGATGCCACACCTGCTTCCCTCCTAATACCCTTGCTATTCTCAAAGCCAGCACGACTTCTAACTTAGATTCCTTTGTATACTGTAAAGTCGAGCATCTACATTTTTTCCACTGTTTTCTGAGGCCTTTGTAAAAGGTTCCTATGAGGTGGTTAGTTAGTACACATACATTAGCTGGTTCAAAGCTAGAACAAATGTTAAGGGAATATCTGTGTCTTTGTAGCCTGTGAAGCCTTCCATAGCAACTCGGGCTGGAGGTAGGAGGGATCCCCAAAGCATCCAGACTGTTAACCAAAATAGAAGACTGCCTAATACCCTTTGAAAAACCATAACATTTTCTAGTCCATTTTTATTTATACAATTTCAATGACTTGAATGAACAGTTTTACAATCAAATTTGTTTCCTTGTGTTTCTAATAATGATTACAATTTGCCAGTTTGTTTCTTTATTATTATTATTCTTTATTCTTTATTCTTATTATTATTTTCTCATTCCCCTTTCATCTCCTATCTTTCCCACCAGTAACTATTACCTACTTAATTCATGTTTCTAATATTAATAGTATAAGTAGTGTTGCAAACAACAAAGGAAGTTTTCTACCTAGGCACACCTACAGGTAGAAGAGTGTGCCCAATCAGCAGCATTTGCAGTTACAGCATCATGCAAAGTGAAAGAAAATTTTGCCTCTAATGATTAATGTTTACTTCCTGAAATCTAAGTTCTCACAATCAACCCATCGGCCAAGGCTGAATCAATTTGTTTTTCATTCTATACTACTCTATCTCCTATGTGAAATATACCAAGTTTTTTCCCTATCATCCTATAGACCACATAACTTAAAAGTTTACTTTAATAGGCGGCATGGCTGATCTTTTGATCTCATGTCCTCCTTCTCTCAACTTCCTACAGTATTGGCACAGCAATTAGAAATGCGAGCATGTGTGTCTCTATGTTTCTTCCTCATTCCTTGTTCCTAGACTGTTTTCATTAACTTCTGATATTATCTATTTATTAGTATTTCTCCAAGATTCTTATAGTTAAAATCATCCTCTACGGAACAGTTATGCAAATCTATAATATTGTCATGAACTTCCATGACTCTTTCAGACTAGTCACAAGGTGGATTGGAAAGGCAACGTCCTGTTCTTGAGAAGCCTGAATTCATGGTTAAACTTGAAGCATCAAAGGCTTTAGGGACTGAATTAGGCCTACTGTATAGTTTTAACAACATCCCCTCTGGTTCATCCAAAGGAGTGTTATCAGGGGAAAGTTTACATTTTGTAATAGCTATTTTATCCATGACTGAGAGAGTGAAACTAAAGGCAACCAACAACATGGTTTATACAAAGAAAGAAAGGAGAGCTGGTAGCACATATGCTCCTGAGGTCATGCCCAGAATTATGCAGCAAACTATCCACTGGCCTTGCCAAAAATAAGGCAGATTCTTCAGGGCTTTGTCACAAGGAGAATTTGGTCATGCTATTCTCAGTTTCTCTGAAGAAATCGCATGCCCTCTGGCACTGCTACACTATCATATGACTTTAGAAGTGAAAAGTTTTGTTACTAATTTTGCTAACTTCTGTATTTTCTCAAACATTTGTTTCTGTGTGGACACGCTCTATATTTATTGTTATCACCGAGTTGAAAACTTTCAAAGGATATTCCTTGATGGATATGTTGTCTCAGTCTTCTCTAGGTTGTGTCCTGTCTCAAGTGTTCTTCAGATCAGGGAAGCATTCTTCCATTACTTGTGTATGTACCTCACCTGAATCTGTATCTTTTCCCTTATTTTAGATATTCTTTTCCTTTTTTATGACTCTAAACTCCAAAATGTGCATACTTCATGAACATTTCTGCATCATTGTCTTACTCTTCTTGTCTTTTAACTATTCTTTCACTTAATTAAGTACTCATAGTGCTACTCCCAACGTTTTTGTCATCCCTTCACTCTCAAAATAAAATAGCTACTATGAATAATAATATCAATAATAATAGTAGTAATTAGTTCTAGAACATATGCTGAGTTTCTTATTTTTGTCTGTTGACATAGTCTTGTATTTCTTTTAACTCACTGATTTTCAAAGCAATTGTAGTTATTTCTTTAGTAACCTTTTCAGAATTTTCTAATCAATCTGCTCTTTGACTAGAAGCCCTTCGAACAAGATGCCATTTTCTCTTACTGCTTGTTGAAATGCCTTACATGGGAGTCCTAGTGAGAACAATACAATTCACAACATCTCACACTCTGTGGTTCTCACACCAACCTGGCAGTTCCTAGTCTCTGAGATGTGCCATGCTGTAATCTTTTTCCTTCTCTAAAACTCAGATATAGAGACAAAGAAAGCCCAACTGCTGTTCTTTTTCTTACCTGTAGAATCAAGAAGATTCTGAAGTTTAAAACACATGAAGCCCAGAATATCTGCAATTTACTGACTGTCTAAAGATCTTTGCCTTGGGGTTTTGTGTTGAGACATAAACAACCCAATAGGAAGAAAGTATAAAAACAATTTTGGCATTCTCTTGCCTATCATCCCACCAAAAGTGTTCAGATGAAGTCAAAGAGTCCTAAGTAGAAGAGTATGGAACACCTTAAACATCATTCCAAAAATTCCCTCTAATTTTAGGAAAGAACATTTTTCATGTTTGTCAATGAAATTGAACAGTAGTTCTTCCTAGTCTACTATATTGTATTGGATGAATCATCTATGGCTTTGAGCCTCAGAGTCCTTATCACTAAAAAATCTAAGTTGTTTTCACATGTCAAAAAATTTCCCTCTTCCAGCATGCTAATTCTGTAAGTTGTATAACTGCCATATATGCAAGTTAGACACACCATTCCTTGTATCAACTTTGAGTAAGAAAATAATTTGGGAATAAAACTTGGCAAAACAACATCTTGCGCTGCCAACAAATTTTTCTGCAAGATTTCAAAACATAAAGTTTTAGTATTCACTTTCAAACTCAAGCCAATTTTGCTTAAGGGAACACTATTGTTTGAGCTGAGAAAACAGCCAAACCAAAACTGTGGCTATGCATCTGGCTCTCTTCTTAGACATATGCAAACAATAGTTTTGTGAGTTGTTCTTTTAAATAATATAAGTTTCAAAATTTGTATGCATTTGGAATTTCTTTTCAGCTTCAAAAGGTTAACATCACATTATGACCCCAAAGATGTGCTCCTCAGAAACGTGAGAGAATAATGCATATGTATTTCTACATTCTATATTCTTTTGTAGAAATGAAATTTCCTTTTCTTCACTATTGTTTCTCTCAGGTCATGTTTAACCATATACAGTTCTTAAAGCAGCCACAATCCTAAGTTCCAGGAGTATCATATCAGTGTCTTACAGGGAACATTAGTAGCTTCTTTGACATTTCTTATTCTCTATGTCTCCCATGTCCTTTATTTGTCTGTCCTCTTTTTCTATTATCCATGTATAGTGGATGAGCTTTTGTCTGTGTTTGTATCTGTGCACCATATACATGCCTGATACCAATGGAATAAAGAAAAGGGTGTTGGATTCATTAGGACTAAATGGTTATGAACTGCCATGTGAGTGCTGGGAATAAAATCCAGATCCTCTGGAAAATCAGCTCTATCTCTCAGACTGTCTACCCTCTTTTATTATTCCAAGGATTTTTGAGTTTTCAGTTTCTGCCATGTGGTATCCATAGAATTTAAATTTATTAACTTGGATTCTCTTGTCTCAAATAGTGATATATATGAGTGAGTAACTTCTGAAGTCTCTTTTAGAGCCCCCTGTCCATATCAATATTATGTGTTTAGCTTTTCTATATTCCTCTATTATTGTAAGCAACCTCTAGGTGGTATCCCTATTGTCTCTATTCTTTGGGAACATTTGAAACAATAAACAAAACATATTGATTATTTTGTCTCTAAAGTTATTTTAAGGGACAGTAGTGATAGTTCAGTGATTAAGAGTGCTGGCTTCTCTTCCAGAAGTCTGAGGTACTAGCTTCTGAATTCATAACTGTAACTTCATTTATAGAGGATTCAACACATTCATCTGACTTTCAAAAGTACCAAGCATGCAACTGGTATACAGACATATGTTTAAGCAAAACATTTATAAACAAAATAAGCTTTTTTATAACTATAAAAGTAAGAGATATGCAGAATAACCACACAGCCAGATCTTCCACATTCTTTTCCAGTGAATAACCAAATGAGTCCTGGCACTAAATCCCTTCATGTACCATCTTCAACCACCAAAATCTAACCCAGGTCCTACATCCAATGCTCTGGTCTAGACTGACCACCCTGATTTTTCCTTTCCTCAAACATCTAGGCCTGCTCATATGTCCCCTTACTTGCAGACTATATTTAAATTTAAAACTCTCTATACAGCCTGATCCTGCACATTTTTCTCTATGATCTAGCCTGGAATAGATTAATGTCTTGTTTTCCCGTTCTCTTACTTTTGAGCCTACCCCAAATCCCAGATCTGCTTTCAAACTTAAGCTTGGGCACACATATCCAGCACACAAGTCCAATTCCCATCATTCTACCTAATCCTAAACCATTGCATTCCACCTAAACCATTTAGAATTCCTATGTTCAAACCAATTGGAATATTCTTGTCTGCTCCAACCATCTCTGTCCTTATCAGACAAGGAACCTCACAGATCCAGGTCTCATCACAAAAATACAAACAATATGAAAGATCAAACCAGAGTCTACCTTCAAAATCCTCCTTTAGAAATGTTCACCAGTGAGAATTACTTCAATGAACCACGTGACAGAGAGTTTAAAAGAGCAATCATAAACTTCATCAAAGAATTCAATGAGTTTAAAGAATATATATATATAATATATAGATAGACAGAGAGAGAGAGAATATCAATTAATTTAAAGTGAATATTGCATTTATTGCCTGAGTGATACTCAAGAAAAAACACAAATACAAGGCTAATGAAAGTGACAAAAAGAATCCAGGGTTTGAGAATGAAATTTAATACAGATATACAAGTATTGAAGAGGATTGAAATTTAAATGAAGATAATTGAATAAAACCAATAACCAACTACAACACTCAAAGGAAAGCCTTATAAGTAGAATAAATTAATCAGAAGATGGGATATCATGATTAAGCAGTAAACTAGAGGATATGGAAAAAAGAAAACATACTAAAATGTTTTAAGAAATATACATAGAATGTGAAGCATTATAAAAATAACATACTTTTGAATGATGGAAATAAATGAGGAAGAAGAATGCCAGGTCATTATTGTAGGCCAGATTTTCAATCAGAGCACAGGAGAATGTTTCTCCAAACAAAATCACACACATACACATACAAGACGAACACAGAACACCAAATAGACAAGACCAAAAGAGAAACTCCCCATGACATATTATAATTAAAACAACAAATTTACAGAAAAAAAAATAAGGGCATTGGAAACTACAGCAGCAAAAACACAAGTCACATGTAAAGGAAAACACATCAGACTAACAGCTGATTTCTTAGTGGGTACTTTGTTTTTTTTTTTATTAAATTATAAAAGTTTCCATTTCAGCCCCTCCTCTCAACACCCTCCCACTCCCCCCACTCCCTCTCCTCCTCCCTCTCCATCCCCTAGAGCAGTCAGGGTATCCTGCCCTGTGGGAAGTTCAAGTTCCTCCCCCCTTCCTCCAGGTCCAGGAAAGGTGAGAGTCCAAACAGACTGGAGCGCCAAAATCCAGTATATGCAGAGGAAGCAAGTCCCAGTGTCATTGTCAATGGCTTCTCAAAAAGGCTCTGGGCCAGCCACATTCAGAGAATCTGGTTGGATCACGACCTCGCTCAGTCCCAGTCCAACAGGCCTTGGTGAACTCTCATTATATCAGTTCCCTTGTATCAGTGGGTGCTCGCATCCCTCGCAGTCCTGATTACTTTTTTTATTTTCTTCATCTTTCTGTTCCTCATTTGGACCGTGGAGTGCTCAGTTCGGTGTTCCAATATGGGTCTCCATCTGTATCGCCATCCAACGTCGGATGAAGGTTTCCTCTGCCCTTGCCTTCTTTGCTCACGTTCTCTTTCCTTCTGCCTCTTATTTGGACCTAGGGAGCTAGGTCCAGTGTTCCAACGTGGTTCTCCGCCTCCATCTCCATCCATCTCCAGAAGAGGGTTCTATGGTGACATACAAAATATTCATCAGTATGGTTGTGGGCCAAGGCCGGTTCAGGCACCCTCTCCTCTGTCCAGAGAACCATCTGGGGATCTCTCCTTGGACCGGGGATCCCCTTTATAATCAAGTCTCTTGTAAACCCTAAAATGATTCCCTTAGTTGAGGTATATACTTGCCTGATCCCATATCCATCCTTCCTCCCTCCCCCCCATCCCAGTCCCCCGATCTTTCCCCAATCCTCCCCTACTCCCTTCTCTCTAACCCTCTCCCTTTCTGACAACCCTCCCACGCCCCCATGCACCCGAGGTTACCTGGGACTCTTGTCTATTTCCTACCTCCTGGCGGATAGCTAAATAATCTTCATCAAGTTCATCTTCTTATTTAGCTTCTCTAGGATCACGAATAATAGGCTCAAAGACCTTTAATTATGGTTAGAATCCACTTATGAGTGAATACATACCATGTTCCTCTTTTTGGGTCTGGCTTACCTCACTCAGTAAAGCGTTTTCTATTTCCATCCATTTGCATGCAAAATTCAAGATGTCATTGTTTTTTACCGCTGAGTAAAACTCTAATGTGTATGTGTTCCACACCTTTTTTAACCATTCTTCTATTGAGGGGCACCTAGGCTGTTTCCAGGTTCTGGCTATTACAAATAGTGCAGCTATGAACATAGTAGAACAAATGCTTTTGTAGTATGTTAGGGAATCTCTAGGGTATATTCCCAAGAGTGGAATTGCTGGGTCCTGAGGGAGGTTGACTCCCAGTTTCCTGAGAAAATGCCACACGGATTTCCACAGTGGCTGCACAAGTTTGCATTCCCACCAACAATGGATGAGTGTTTCCCTCACCCCACATCCTCTCCAGCATAGGCTATCATTGGTGTTTTTGAGTTTGGCTATTCTGACAGGTGTAAGATGATATCTCAAAGTTGTTTTGATTTGCATTTCCCTGATCGCTAAGGAGGTTGAGCATGACCTTAAGTGCTTTTTAGCCTTTCGAAGTTCATCTGTTGTGAATTCTCTGTTCAGTTCAGTACCCCATTTTTTAATTGGGTTAATTAGAGTTTTAGTGCCTAGTTTCTTGAGTTCTTTGTATATTTTGGAGATTAGACCTTTATCTGTTGCAGGGTTTGTGAAGATCTTTTCCCAGTCAGAAGGTAGCCTTTTTGTCTTACTAACAGTGTCCTTTGCTTTACAGAAGCTTCTCAGTTTCAGTAGGTCCCATTTATTTATTGTTTCTCTTATTCTCTGCGCTCCTGGGGTTCTGCTTAGGAAGTGGTCTCCTGTGCCTATATCTTGTAGACTACTTCCCACTTTCTCTTCTATCAGGTTCAAAGTGGTCAGATAAATGTTGATGTCTTTTATCCATTTGGACCTGAGTTTTGTGCATGGTGATAGATATGGATCTATTTTCATTCTTCTACAGGTTGACATCCAGTTATGCCAGCACCATTTGTTAAAGATGCTATCTTTCTTCCATTGTATAGCTTTAGCTCCCTTGTCAAAAATCAGGTGTTCATAAGTTTGTGGGTTAATACCCGGGTCTTCTATTCGATTCCATAGGTCGACTTCTCTATTGTTATGCCAATACCAAGCTGTTTTCAATACTGTTGCTCTGTAATACAGTTTGAAGTCAGGGATGGTAATGCCTCCAGAGGGTCCTTTATTGTATAAGATTGTTTTGGCTATCCTGGGTTTTTTGTTTTGCCATATAAACTTGATTATTGTTCTCTCAAGGTCTGTAAAGAAGTTTGATGGGATTTTGATGGGAATGGCATTGAATCTATAGATTGCTTTTGGTAGAATTGCCATTTTTACTATGTTGATTCTCCCTATCCAAGAGCAGGGAAGGTCTTTCCATTTTCTGGTATCCTCCTCAATGTCTTTCTTCAAAGACTTAAAGTTCTTGTCAAATAGGTCTTTCACTTCCTTGGTTAGAGTTACCCCAAGATATTTTATGCTATTTGTGGCTATCATGAAAGGTGATGTTTCTCTGATTTCCCTCTCTGCTTCTTTATCCTTTGTGTATAGGAGGGCAACTGATTTATTTGGAGTTGATCTTGTATCCTGCCACATTACTAAAGGTGTTTATCAGCTGTAGGAGTTCTTTGGTAGAGTTTTTGGGGTCGCTGATGTACACTATCATATCGTCTGCAAATAACGAAAGTTTAACTTCATCTTTTCATATTCGAATCCCCTTGATCCCCTTATGTTGTTTTATTGCTATTGCTAGAACTTCAAGCACTATATTGAAGAGGAATGGTGAGAGTGGACAGCCTTGTCGTGTTCCTGATTTTAGTGGAAAGGCTTTGAGTTTCTCTCCATTCAATTTGATGTTAGCTGACGGTTTGCTGTATATTGCTTTTATTATATTTAGGTATGATCCTTGTATCCCCAGTCTCTCCAACACCTTTATCATAAATGGGTGTTGAATTTTGTCAAATGCTTTTTCCGCATCCAATGAAATGATCATATGGTTTTTTTCTTTCAGTTTATTTATATGATGGATTACATTGATAGATTTGCATATGTTGAACCAGCCCTGCATCTCTGGGATGAAGCCCACTTGATCATAATGGATAATTTTTCTAATGTATTCTTGGATTCGGTTTGCCAGTATTTTATTGAGTACTTTTGCGTCAATATTCATGAGTGATATTGGTCTGTAATTCTCTTTCCTGGTTGTGTCTTTGTGTGGTTTTGGTATCAGGGTAACTGTAGCTTCATAAAAAGAGTTTGGCAGTGATTCTTTTGTTTCTATATTGTGAAATACATTAAGGAGTATAGGTATTAGCTCTTCCTGGAAGTTCCGGTAGAATTCAGCATTGAAACCATCTGGTCCTGGGCTTTTTTTGGTAGGGAGATTTTTGATAACAGCTTCTAATTCTTCGCGACTAACAGGTCTATTTAGATTGTTCACCTGTTCTTGGTTCAACTTTGGTATATGGTACTTATCTAAAAAAATGTCCATTTCTTTTACATTTTCCAGCTTTGTGGCATATAAATTTTCGTAGTAAGATCTAATGATTCTCTGAATTTCCTCTGTGTCTGTGGTTATGTCCCCCTTTTCATTTCTGATCTTATTAATTTGCATGATCTCTCTCTGCCGTTTGATTAATTTGAATAGGGGTTTGTCAATCTTGTTGATTTTCTCCAAGAACCAGCTTTTTGATTCATTGATTCTTTGGATTGTTTTCTGTGTTTCTATTTTGTTGATTTCAGCCCTCAGTTTGATTATTTCCAGTCTTCTACTCCTCCTGGGTGAATCAGCTTCTTTTTTTTCTAGATCTTTCAAGTGTGCTGTTAAGTCTCGAATGTGTGCTTTCTCCGTTTTCTTTAATTGGGCACTTAGTGCTATGAACTTTCCTCTTAGCACTGCTTTCATAGTGTCCCATAGGTTTGAGTATGTTGTGTCTTTATTTTCATTAAATTCAAGGAAGACTTTAATGTCTTTGTTTATTTCTTCCTTGACCCAGGGGTGATTCAGTAGTTGACTGTTCAACTTCCATGAATTTGTTGGCTTCCTGGGGGTAGCACGGTTCTTGAATTCTAACTTTAATCCATGGTGGTCTGATAAGACACAGGTGGTTACTAATATTTTTTTTGTATCTGTGTAAGTTTGCTTTGTTACCCTGTATGTGGTCAATTTTCGAGAAGGTTCCATGAGCTGCAGAGAAGAAGGTATATTCTTTCCTATTTGGGTGGAATGTTCTATAGATGTCTGTTAAGTCCATTTGATTCAATACCTCCAATAATTCTCTTAATTCTCTGTTAGGTTTCTGTCTGATTGACCTGTCCATTGGTGAGAGAGGAGTGTTGAAGTCTCCTACTATTAGTGTGTGTGGTTTGATGACTGCCTTGAGTTCTAGAAGTGTTTCGTTTACATAAGTAGGAGGCTTTATATTAGGGGCGTAGATATTCAGGATTGAGACTTCCTCCTGATGAATTGTTCCTGTTATGAGTATAAAATGTCCATCTCCATCTCTTCTGATTGATTTCAGTTTGAAGTCAATTTTGTTGGAGATTAGAATGGCCACGCCTGCTTGTTTCTTATGTCCGTTTGCTTGAAAAACCTTTTCCCAACCCTTTACTCTGAGTAAATGTCTGTCTTTGTGGTTGAGGTGTGTTTCTTGTAAACAGCAGAATGTTGGATCCTGTTTTCGTATCCAGTCTCTTAGTCTGTGCCTTTTTATAGGTGAATTGAGTCCATTAATATTAAGTGATATTAATGACCAGTGGTTGTTGACTCCGGTTATTATTATTTTTTTGTTTGTTTGATTAATAGAGTTTGTATGTGTCCCTTCTTTGAGTTAAGCTCGTGAAGGGTCGCTAGATGTCTGAGTTATTGTAAGCATTGCTGGCAATGTTGGACTCCTTTGGTTGCAATTTTCCTTCTATTACTCTCTGTAAGGCTGGGTTTGTGGCTGCGAATTGTTTAAATTTGTTCTTATCCTGGAATATTTTGTTTTCTCCATTGATAGTGAGTGATAGCTTGGCTGGGTATATTAGTCTGGGCTTGCATCCATGGTCTCTTAGTTTCTGCAGTACCTCTATCCAGGACCTTCTGGCTTTCATGGTTTCCATAGAGAAGTCTGGTGTGAGTCTGATAGGTTTACCTTTATAAGTTACTTGCCCTTTTTCCTTTGCAGCTCTTAATATTCTTTCTTTAATCTGTATGTTTTGTGTTTTGATTATTATATAGCGAGGGGATGGTTTTTTTTTTTGATCAAGCCTATTCGGTGTTCTGTATGCTTCTTGAACCTTCATAGGAATATCATTCTTTAGATTGGGAAAGTTTTCTTTTATAATTTTGTTGAATATATTTTCTGGTCCTTTGATCTGCAGTTCTTCTCCTTCTTCAATCACTATTATTCTTAGATTTGGTTTTTTTATTGTGTCCCAGATTTCTTGAATGTTTTGTGATGAGAATTTATTGGATTTGCTGTTTTCTTTTATCAGAGTATTTATTGTATCCTATTGGTTATGCTTGATTCTGTAGTCTCTGTTCGTTTACCTAGATTTTCCATATCCAGCCGGCCCTCGTTTTGTGTTTTCTTCATTGCCTCCATTTCAATTTTCAATTCTTGAACTGTTTCCATTACCTGTTTGATTGTTTTTTCTTGGTTTCCCAATATATCATTCATGGATTTACTCATTTCTTCGATGTTTTTTTTATATTTTTCATCCATTTCTTTACTCATTTCTTCAATCTTTTTGTTATACTTCTCATCCAGTTCTTTAAGGGAGTTATTCATATCCTGTTTAAGGGACTCTATTGCTTTCATAATGACATTTTTTCCCACTTCTTCTGAATTAAGAGGTTCAAGTCCTTCTATTGTAGGGTCATTGGGTTCTGGCGTTTTCATGTTGTTTTTTAGATTGTTGGAGGAGTTCTTGCCTTGGCGTCTGCCCATCTCTTCCTTCAAATGCTCTGTACTGGATCTTCTAGTACCAGGTCAGGTTCCCTTGTAGGGCAGGGAATTCACTAACAGAAGGCCTACCTTTCCTCAGGCAGTCTATTGAAGCACAGGCACTCCCTACTACCGGGTTGTACTCACAACCCAGGACCAGCGAGCAAGGGAGTTGCTCTGGGGAGATCTTGTGGCCCCAGAGGGAAGGGGGGAAGAGAGGAAGGTGTACCTGGATAAAGGCTGGGACTGGAATCAGGAGAGCTCCGCAGGGAGTAGTCGCCTCTGCCTGGTGACCAGATTGTCCAGGGGGGCGGGGAAAGGCTGAATTCCTCCTAGAGGAAGCCCTATGGCCAGGAGAAAACTCACCCCTCTTCCAATGGAAGTCTGCTAGAAGTTCACTCTCTCTTGCTGGCCAGGAATGTGATTGAGCTGAGACAGGGCTTGCCTGTCCTCAGACAGGCTCTCAAAGCACCGGAGCTGCCCCTGCCGGACTGAGCCCACAGTCCAGGCCCAGCGTGCAAGGGAGCAGCTCTGGGGAGATCTTGTGTCTCCAGAGGGGAGGGGGTTAGTGGGTACTTTGAAAGCCAGAAGAGTTTGAATCAATAAATTTCAAGTTCTAAAAAAACGTGATAGAAGATTAATAAACCCAGTAAAACTATCTGTCAAAACTGAAAGAGGGAAAAACGTTTTCCATTATATAGAGAGCCTTAAAATTTATATAAGGCAGACAAACTCTAGAAAAAAAAAAAAACAGGAGACAAAATATTATGGGTTGAAGAGGAAAGTGCATAACAAGAGACTATGGGAGAAAGAGGAAATCTTTACAAAAGTTTGAAATAACTCCAGGTATCCAAATGGCCTATTATATAGCACAGTGAAACTTTAAATTGACAGCAAAACCAAACCAAACCAAACCCAAAAAACAAAAGAAAAAACACAAACTCAAGGAAATTGCGCTACAAAGTACTGAAAGATGACGTAATCAATGAAGAAATCAAAAAAGAGGAAAAATACAGAGCTCAGTGAAAATGAAAACAAAGCACAACCAAATCTCTGGATCACATTTACATTTCCCAGTACCTACATTCAAACCTCATAAAGAGCACAAAAATGACTTAATTATGCACCTAAAAATTTTGAAAAAATGCAAACAAATGAAATTCAAACCAGGCAAAACAAGAAATAATAAAAGTCAGAGAAAAACCAAATTGAATAGAAATAAATAAATAAGCAACAAGTATTATAAAAAAAACCCAACATATCTTGGAGTTAGATCTTTGAAAAGATAAGATTGATCGAACTTTGACCCAACTAACCAAAAGAAAGAGGAATCCAAAATCAACAGAATTAGAATTGAATAGGGAAATATTGTAATATATATCAATGAAATTCAGAATATTATGAGGGGATATTTAAGAAACCTATACTCTATTAAATTGGAAAAATAAGATATAAGGATCACTTTCTAGATTCATTCAAGCCACCATTTTCATACTAAGAAGTCACTAGCTTAAATATACAATATACAATATATTAAATATAAATATTTAAATATTTAATATTAAATATTATTTAATAATATTTAATATTAAATATACAATAATAAATAAAAAGTGTTCAGGGCCACATAGTTTTACAGTAGAATTCTGCCAGAATTTCAAAAATCTGCAGAAATCTTTATTAAACTATTCAAAAATAGAAAGATAAGGAGAGCTCCAAAACTCCTTCCATAAAGTCAGTATTAATCTACTACCAAATCTAGGTAAAGAGACAACAACAACAACCAACAGAAAACTACAGATCAATAAACCTAATGAACATAAAATAAGAAATACCCAATAAAATCTTTGCAAGCTGAATACGGATATATATGAAAGAAATTATTTTCCATGAACAATTTAGTTTGTTCCAGAGATGTAAAAAATGATTCAAATTATGCATGTTTATAAATGTAATAAACTGAACTTAAAGACAAAAATCACACAACCAACTCAATAGATGTAAAAAAATTCTTTAGCACAATGCAATTTGTCTTCATGATAATAGTCCTGCAGAAAATAGGACTAGAGGAATAGTACCTCAACCAAATAAAAGTTGCATATGACAAACTCACAACCAATGTCATCCTAAATGAGAAAGAGAAAAAAATAAATTCCTTGAAATAATCTAACTGAAGTCAAGAATAAGACATGGTTTTCCAATATTTCCACTGCTTTTCAATGATCTGCTTGAAGCACTAGCTGCAGCAAAAATTGAAGATAAGAAAATTAAAGGGTACAAATAAGAAAAGAAGTTAAACTAATCTTACTTGCAGATGACATGATGTTACATCTTAGAGACTCTAAAACTTCTACCAAAAATGATCATCAATTTTAGCAAAATCAATACAAAATCAATTTTATAATATAGAGAAGAATCGGTTTTCAAAAACCAGTGTATTTTCTACACAACAACTACAAACAAACAGAGAAAGAAGTTGTAAACACATTCACAATCACACCAAAGAAAATAAAATATTTAGGAATATAATTATTCAAGAAAAAGTTCTACAAAGAAATATAATCATCTGTAGGAAGATATGAGGAAAAATAACAGAAACTGGATAGCTTTTGATACTCACACGTTGATAGAATTAATATTGTGAAAATGACCAACATACTGAATATCATTTAAAAATTCAGACCAATTTTAATCAAAATCCTAATCTTATCTTTTACAAAAATAGAAAAAGTGCTAAAATTCATGTGAACCCAGAAAAGACCCTGTGTAACAAAACAAACTTGAACAAAAATGACAGTGCTGCGTGCAGGATCATCATTCCAAATTTCAAGGCATACTAAAGAGTCATACTAATAAAAAAATGGTACTATGACATACCAGGCATATGAAACAATGAAGCAAAATTAAATACCTAAGCATGAATGTATGTAACTACAATCATTTAATATTTGTCAGAAATACCAAAATCATGCAAAAGAAAATAGTGAATCTTAAAGATAAACTACTGGAAAAACTGGAAAGTCCACATATCTAGAAGAATAAAATTTCACCTATACTTATAACTATGTGCAAAAACTAACTCCAAATGCATTGTAGATCTAATTCTGAAAACTTAAACTTGAAAATTGTTAGAAAAAACATAGGAAGTACTCTACATAGATGTAGGAAAGGACTTTCTGAATAGGACTCCATTTGCTAAGGAATTAATGCAAGCTATTGATAACTGGTACTTAAAACAAAACAAAATGATTCGGCACATAAGAAATGATCAACTGAATGAAATGGAAACCCATGGAATTGAGGAGAATGTTTGGAAGCTAATCATCTAACAGAGGATTGATATCCAGAATATATAAATAAATTCAGAAGACAAAGAGTCAAATAAAATTAAAAATAAAACAAAAACAGAAAACAATGACCTACTCAAAAAATAGATTTTGGTATCTGAAAAGAGAACAGAGAAGAAATGATAATAGCTGAGAAAAATCTGGAAAAATGTCCATCATTACTGACAATAAGAGAAATATAATCAACCAATCAATAAAATAAAAGTAAACAAACAAAAAAACTTCTACTTTTTTTTTCACTTCAATCACTTTGGTAAATGTGGTAGTTTGAATGTAATTGGTTCCCCATAATCTAATAGTGAATGCCACTATGAGTGGTAAGGCATTGAGGAGTAGGTATGGCCTAGTTAGGGGAAGAGTTTCTATTTGGGGGTGGGTTTTGAAGTTTCCTACACTCAGAACACCTCCCAGTGTTTTAGTTGACTTCCTGTTGCCTGCAAGATGTGATACTCCCAGCTGCTACTCCAGCACAACATCTGACTGCATGCCATCATGCTCCTTGTCATGATGATAGAGGACTGAACCTCTGAACCTGTAAGTAAGCCACTCCAATTAAATGTTTGTTTATAAGTGTTGCGACAGTTGTGGTTTCTCATCACAGCAAAGAAAACCCTAACTAAGACATCCATCATTGACATTAGCCCAAAGATTCGATATCCTATTCTACAGATACTTAATTAGTGATGTTTATTGTTGTTTTATTTGCAATATCAAGAAAAACAAAACAACCAAAACATCCTTCAACTGATGAGTGGGTAATGAAAATGTAGCAAACATACTGTGTGGAATATTATTCTGCTGTAAAAAAAAAAAAGTGAAATAATTTTGAGGTAAACTAGATTAGATCAAGTAAGGTAACTCAGACATAGAAAGACAACTTTTCCATATTCCTTCTCATCTGCAGCTCCTAGCTCCAAAATTCAGATTAGAGTGTACTGTGTGGAGTAAGTTTTTTTTTAAAGGACTATGATCCTTAAAAATAGAACCATAGTTGGGGGTGGGGTGAGTGACATAAAAGGGAAGAGCAAGGTACAAGTAATCTCTAGGGAGTAATAGGAGAAGCTGGAAGCTCAAATTAAGGAAAAGGGAGAAAGAGAAATACAGAAAAGAGAAAGAGGATAAAACCACAATAAAAAATTTTTAAAAAGCCATAATGAGCCAAACTATTGATTATCTACATTTAAAAGCCTTTAATTGTTTAAGTAAAACGTTCCCATCTGAAATGACAATGCTCTCCACAAAATCTTTAGACTAACAAAAATTCCAACACAAGACATGAGAAGCCCTCTTTTAAGTTCAGCGTTGTCCAAGAGACTTCCAAAATATTTTTGGCTATTGCTTTTGTTTTTGGTTGCCTCTTGGGAGTGGTAGGTAAGTCCTTACTGTTGAAGATACCATGCAATTTGGAAACAGGATACAGTTGTATCAGGGGATTTGGGTATCAGCCTCAGTACCCCTTTAGGGCTCATAATTGGACGTCTATGGCAGATGAGGATCTCAGAGTAAAAAATTAACTCAAGTACATTGCCTTTAGCATCTTCTTTATTGTTCATGCAAGGGGAAAAATGAAGTGAAGGGAGCACAGAGGAGAGGAAGTATTAGAAGAAGAGTAAGGGGAAGAATAGGAGAAAAATAAGGAGAGCAAGGAAAAGAAATAGAAGTAGCAAGGAGAAGAAGAGGAGTGAGAGTAAGAATAAGGGCTGATCTCCACAAGGTTTCAAGGTTTTACAGACACAGCTGGAAAATTCCACAAGGAAGGAAAATTAAGCATATCAAAATTACAAAAAGGGGCAAATAGAACCTGAAAAAGCTGTGCTCTGGAACAGGTGACAAAACCCAGGAAAGAGCCAGCATTCAAAGGGAAGTACCTGACATTCCAAACCATTAGATAAAGGTACTAAACATCTCTGAATCCTGGATTCACCCATTCTCCTTATCTAATCTCTTTGGTCATAATCAGTTTCGATTATGCCCAGATTTGTTTGTTAGCAAAGGTGGGGCATGCTGCTTTCCTGCTCAGTGTCTGTCTTGTATAGACATTTCTATGTGTTCTGTTAGTAGGTAATTCTGTGGGATTGACTGTATGTAAATTTGACTGTTAGGACAATGAATGTTATTTCTCTAAGGCCTCATGGTGGGTGGGGAGGGAATGGAGCAAGGTCACTTTGTTGCTCCTGCAGAAGTCACATTGCTGAGGTGTTTTGAGAATGAATCCCATTTCAAAGGGAAGAACCATTGTTTCACCAGGTTTTTACAAATATGACAATGACTTTTCCAAAATACAAGTGTTCCCACATCTCTTCAAAACTGGTTGCTCCATGTGGACGTGGACGTATACACTTCTCACGGATCTGCCTATTGGCCTGTCAGCTGTGCCTTTACTGTATAGTCATGTGGGCTCCACCACAGTTGACCTAGGCTGGATCTAACATGAATGCCTCCTCCCTGAGGATTAGCTTTCAAGCTCTCAGAAGTAGTCTTGCAAGCTTCCAAAGGAGGAAAACAACCAACAGTTTTGCCCAACTATAATGCCAGGAACTACAACAACAGCCAACACGGCACAATAATCCTAAGACTACATTAGCAGCAGAAATACCTTGATGGCACTCAACAGTTTCCTTGTTGGGCTTAGAAAGCTCAGTAAGACAGAAATCATATCTGGTACTGGAAATGTAGGGCTAATGAAGTCATAGATCTTGGAAGAGAACTTACAACCACTGATTTACTAAACCAGCACAATCCCCCTAACTAAACTCTAAATAATCATCCTTATATATATCAGTAAATGTAGTCTTCAGCCCTCATCAAAGACTCTTCTCTTTGCAACAGATAGAGAACAGTACAGAAAACTACAACTGATCAAAATGCAGAGTGGGGCAGCTTGGTCTTAATTGCTACATCTGCATCAAAACTCCTGCAGCTACAGGGATTGCAAAAGAAGGGGCAGAAAAGTTGAAATGTGTGGAGGGCCGGACCACATTCTCCATTGCTTCTAGGAACAAAGGTAGAGATTGACCTCTGTGACCCCAAGGTGTGGCGGCACAGGCCTTTAATCTCAGCGCACGTGCTTTGTAACTCTCTACCGCTGCGTCCCTGCCTACTCCCGAGGTTTCACCTGGGACTGGGAGCAGTCAGCCAATCCGGGAATGACACGTCCAGGGCAGGGTCTGTTTCCTTTATAAGGGATGGGTTCCATCTTATCTGGGTCCCCACGGCCGTGTTGGCTTATGCTCTGCTCCCAAGAGACATAAAGCTATTCTGCAGAAGGATCCTAGTGTTCCGTGTGGTTCTTGCTGGCGAGACGGTAGCGCGGGACAGAAATGGCCAGAGGAACAGCATGTTTTCTGTGAGTTGTATGGTCAGGCTGTGTCCATGAAGCCTCACCATCATGGTGACTTAAACACAGCCTATAGATGGATAGCATCAATAGGCATGCTAACATGAAAAGGGAAAACTCAAGGGGCCTCAACCTTAGTTAAAAAACTACAGATAACTAAGGAATGCTGAGAGCAGGAGAAATAGTCTTCCTTGGGGAAGAGTATGTGGACTGAATGTACAATAACACATGGTCATCCCTGAAAATATATACATATAAGTAGCATTATATTTATGTAACTAAATATTTATGAGCACACAGACAAATGTAACAATAGTTAATTAAATAAAGATCTTGAGTTTGAAAGAGAGCAAGAGGAGTATAAGTATTAGGGGTTGAAAGAAGTGAAGGGAAAGAGGGAAATAACGGAATTACAACTTCAAAAAACATAAAAAAATGTATATGTATCTATCCCATTTACAATTCCATTGTGTCCTAATCGGAAACATTAATGCTGGAATCTAAAGCCATGGTCAATAGAATCTGCAATTCTATGAATGCAAACAATCTGTGTTGGCTGTTAAATGTTCACAAATGATGACCAAATTTTCTGTTCTGAACATTAAGATACCAAAGTAAAGGAAAGCAAAATCTGCATCATGATTTTCCCTGACCTAAAACAGAAGAATATTTGTTGGTTTGGTTTGGTTTGGTTTGGGGTAGGATTTTCTTCTGTATATTTTGTTTCATATTTGAGCTTCTGATGTCATAGATTGTAGTTTAGTGATGGATAGATTGGAATTATTTCCACGGACACTTGCTATCCCTGCCTTTGCTTCTGAGTAATTGTACTGGCACCGCAAAAGAAGGATTAGAGGTTAACTCTCTGGGGGCAATGAAAGTACACATCAATCTGTCCTGGTTGCAGGGTAATACAGGAAACATAATGCTGAGGTAGCCAGAGATCACAGTGCAATTTACTTTGAGTGGGAGGGTGTCATCTTGAAGAAAAATGGCAAAAACAACAGTTCTCTCCTCTGTAGCTGCTCACCAACTCTTGTACCCATGATGCTATGGACACACGTCAAACAACAGAAGTCAAGATCGCAAGAATTAGTGTGTTGTTGATTACAAGACAGGTATGTACTTTAAAGTTATACAGCCTGACTCTGCTGACTGATGTGGAAAAGGTTTGACTAGAAAGTCTCTTGCTCCTTATGGTAGAGATCAAAGTACTTGAAAGTCCCCCTGGATGACTGCAGCAGAAAGGATTTTCTCCCCGTCTCTCTGCACAGGTCACAAACTGTGGTGAATGCTTTCAATCTGTTATTAACAGGAAGGTATTCCAAATGTGAGTGAGAGAGTTTAGAAAGGAGATTCCTGGGAATTTTCATGAGTGGTAGTTAGATTTGTTTTCTTTGTTTTTATTATTGTGCCTTTTGTTGGTGGGGAAAAATCCAAGGCCAGGCTTCCGTTTTTTCCATCCTTTTGATGACTGTGGAGCATTTGGGAGATCAAAGCAGAAGCTGTGAAAGTGAATATCAGTTTGACTTGTTGGTTGCCTTAGAATCAAAGTAAAGAGCTAAAACTCAAGAAGAGGCCTGGCCAAAGTAGGTGTAAGGCAACAAACTCCACAAACTTCAGGCTACAGCTGGCGTGAGGCAAAAAATTCCACAGGAGTGGACCAGCTACCTAGGTCTGAGTGGGCCTGAGAAAGCAAGTTCTGGTCCTAAGAAAGCAAGCTCCATGGGGAATGGATCTAGTCCAAAGACATTGGCAGACTAAGACTGAGCCAGCGACCTGGACCAGAGCAAAGCTGAGATAGTGAACTCCTCTGTAGACCTGAGACAGTGAACTCTGCAGACCTGAGACAATGAACTCTACAGGAACAGGTTCTGGGGAGCAAGCGCTGAGAGAGTGAGCCAGAGCCAGAAACCGCTGAGAGTCCAGACATGAATCTGGGACCTTCAAGGGAGTAGACCTAAGCCAGGACCCCTGTGGGTCTTGATGTGAGTCTAGGATCTCTAAGGAACTAGGCCTGAGTAAGGACCTATTACATGTCTGGACATGAATCTGGGACTTATGAGGGAGTAGGCATGAGCCAGGAACTCTGTGGGTCCGGGCTTTAGTCTGGGACATCAAAAGGAATAGGCAGGAACCAGAAAACTCTGCTGGTCCAAGCATGAGTCTGGGACCTCTGAGAGAGCAAGCCTGAGCCAGGTCCTCTGAGGTCTGGGTGCACCCAAGCCTAGGAACTCTGAGAAAGTAGATCAGAGCCAGAGTCCTTTACAGAACCAACACTAAGCCAGGAGCCTCTGCAGGAAAGGATCCAGACCAGGGACATTTACAAAAACAGGTCTGAGCCGACAACCTAGGCTGTGCAAGCCTGAGACAGCAAACTACAAGGGAGTGGAGCAAAACTTGGGAGCACTGAGTGACCTCCAGAAACACGGAGTGACTAAGAGGGTAACTAGAACGGTGGCACTAACTGTACCATGAAGAACAACCATCTTGTTCACTGAACTAGGATTCACTGTCACCTAGAAGATTAATCAACAGAATCACAGACAACCCCAACTACACTTATTAGAAAAAAGATGAATAGAAAAGGTAAGAACACATAAAACACCACAAAGAGCAATACGACACCAATACAACCTAATGACCCTACAACAACAAGACTTGAACAACCAAATAGATGATGCAGAAGAAAATGACCAAAATATTCAGGAGAATGTTTGAAACTCTTAAAGAGGAAATGAGATATTTCCTGAAATAAATGGAGGAATAACAAACAAAAAATTGGAAAACATCAGCAAATCCCTTAAAGAAAACCAAGAAAAAGCAATCAAACATCAAAAAAAAAAAACTATTCAAGACTTGAAAACTAAAATAGAGACAATAAAGAGAACACAAGCCAAGGGGATTATAGAAACATAAATCATGAGAAAATGATCAGTAACCACAAACACAAACATGAACAGCAGAATACAAGAGATGGAAGAGAGAATCTCAAGCGCTGAAGATACAATAGAGGAAATAGACTCATCAGTCAAAGAAAACATTAAATCTAACAAAAGGTTAACCCAAACTATCCATGAAAAGGCCAAACCTAAAAATAATAGGTAGAGAAGAAGGAGATGAAGTTCAACTCAAAAGCACAGAAAATATATTTAACAAAATCATAGAGGAAAACTTTCCCAATCTAAAGAAAGATACGTCTATGAAGATACAAGAAACTTATAGAATACCAAATAGACTGGATTAAAAAAAAAGTTCCTTTGCCACATAATAATCAAAACACTAAACATACAGTGTAAAGAAAGAATATTAGGAGCTGCAAAGGAAAAATGTCAAGAAACAAATAAAGGTAGACCTATCAGAATCACATCTGACTTTTTCATTGGAGAAAATGAAAGCCAAAAGGTCATGGTCAAGTGTTATGCAGACATTAAGAGACCATTGATACTAGCCCAGACTACTATGCCTAGCAAAACATTCAATTAGCTTAGAAGGACAAAACAAGATATACGATGAAAAAAATCAGATTTAACACAAACCTATTCACAAACCCAGCCCTACACAAAATACTAGAAGGAAAACTCCAACCCAAGGAAGTTGGTTAAATCAAGAAAAACACAGACAATTGATGGTCTCATAGCAGCAAATCCCAAAGAAGGGAAAAACACACAAATTAATATCACTAACAATGAAAACTAAAGTAATAGGAGATAGCAATCACTGGTTATTAATATCCCTTAATATGAACGGACTCAACTCACCTATAAAAAGGCACAGGCTAACAGATTGGATACGAAAACAGAATTCATCGTGCTCGCTTCGGCAGCACATATACTAAAATTGGAACGATACAGAGAAGATTAGCATGGCCCCTGCGCAAGGATGACACGCAAATTCGTGAAGCGTTCCATATTTTTTATTGTTGGTGGGAATGCAAACTTGTGCAGCCACTTTGGAAATCAGTGTGGCGGTTTCTCAGGAAACTGGGAGTCAACCTCCCTCAGGACCCAGCAATTCCTCTCTTGGGAATATACCCTAGAGATGCCCAAACATACTACAAAAGCGTTTGTTCAACTATGTTCATAGCAGCACTATTTGTAATAGCCAGAACCTGGAAACAGCCTAGGTGCCCCTCAATAGAAGAATGGTTAAAAAAGGTGTGGAACATATACACATTAGAGTTTTACTCAGCGGTAAAAAATAATGACATCTTGAATTTTGCATGCAAATGGATGGACATAGAAAACGCTTTACTGAGTGAGGTAAGCCAGACCCAAAAAGAGGAACACGGTATGTATTCACTCATAAGTGGATTCTAACCATAATTAAAGGTCTTTGAGCCTATTATTCGTGATCCTAGAGAAGCTAAATAAGAAGACGAACCTGATGAAGATTATTTACCTATCCGCCAGGAGGTAGGAAATAGTCAAGAGTCCCAGGTAACCTTGGGTGCATGGGGGGGGTGGTGGTGGGAGGGTTGTTGGAAGGGGAGAGGGTTAGAGAGAAGGGAGTAGGGGAGGAATGGAGAAAGCTCGGTTGACCGGGATGGGGGGAAGGGAGGAAGGATGAATGTGGGATCAGGGAAGAATATATTTCAACTAAGGGAGTCATATTAGAGTTTACAGGAAACTTGATTATATATGGGATCCCAGGTCCAAGGAGAGATCCCCAGATTGTTCTCTGGACAGAGGAGGGGGTGCCTGAACCAGCCTTGGCCCGTGACCATACTGATGAATATTTTGCTTATCACCATAGATCCCTCACCTGGCGTTGGATGACGATACAGATGGAGGCCCGCGTTGGAGCACCGAACTGAGCCCCCCAAGTTCCAGACGAGGAGCAAAAGGAGGAAGAAAATGACGAAGGACTGCGAGGGATACTATCACCCACTGATACAAGGGGTCGGATCTAATGAGAGTTTACCAAGGCCAGATGGACCGTGACTGAAAGAGCATGTGATCCAACCAGATTCTCTGAATGTGGTTGGATTTTCTGAATGTGGCTGGCCTGCAGTCTTTCCGAGAAGCCATTGACAATGACACTGGGACTGGTTTCCTCTGCATATACTGGATTTTTGGGATCCAGTCTGTTTGGATGCTCACCTTCCTGGACCTGGAGTGAGGGGGGAGGAACTTGGACTTCCCACAGGGCAGGAGACCCTGACTTCCCTTGGGGACAAAGAGGGAGGAGGAGAGGGAGGGGGGGAGTGGGAGGGCGTTGGGAGGAGGGGCGTAAATGGAAACTTTTTATAATTTAATAAAATTACTAAAAAAAAAAAAAAATAAAGTATAATGAAGGAATGAATAAATGAAAAAAAAAAAAAAAAAAGAAAACAGAATTCATCCTTCTTCTGCATACAAGAAACAAACCTCAACCTCAAAGACAGACATTGTCTCAGACAAAATGGTTGGGAAAAAATATTCCAATCAAATGGATCTATGAAACAAACAGATGTAGCTATCCTAATATCTAACAAAATAGATTTCAAACTAAAATGAATCAAAAGAGACAAAGAAGGTCATTTCTTATCAGTCACAGGAAAAATCCATCAAGAGAAAATCTCAATACTGAACATCTATACCCCAAATACAAGGGCACCCTCAGATGTAAAAGAAATACTTCTAAAGCTTAAATCATACATTAAACTGCACACAATAATAGTGAGAGACTTCAAAACTCTACTCTTACCACTGGACAGGTCAGTCAGACAAAAAAATGAACAGAGAAATAAGGGAACTAACAGATTTTGTGAATCAAAAGGACTTAATAGATATCTATAGAATATTCTATCTGAACAGAAAATAATACAACTTCTTCTGAGCACCTCATGGAACCTTCTCAAAAATTAACTACAAGCACAGCAACAAAACAAGCCTCAACAAATACAAAAGAATTGGAAAAGCCCCATGTATCTTATCAGATCACCAGGAAGTCAACAGCAATACTAATTCCAGAAAGCCCACAAACACATGGAAATTAAAAAATGCCCACCTGACCATCAATGGGTCAAGGAGGAAATAAAGAAAGAAATTAATGACTTTCTAAAATTTAATGAAAATGACCACACAACATTCCCAAATTTATGGTACCCAATGAAAACAGTGTTAAGTGAAAAGCTCATACCACTAAATGCCTACATAGAAAGCATGAAAAATCTCACACTAGTGAATCAGCAGTACATTTGAAAACTTTAGAACAAACAGAAGCAAACTCACCCAAGAGAACTAGATGGCCGGAAATAATCAAATTGAGAGCTGAAGTCAGCGAAATAGAAACAAAGAAAACAATACAAAGCATCAATGAAACAAGAAGTTGGTTCTTCGAAAAAATCAACAAAATATACAAACCTTTATCCAAACTAATCAAAAGGCAGAGAGAGAATATCCAAATTAACAAAATCAGAAATGAAAAAGAAGACATAACAAACAAAAGGAAATACAGAGAATCATCAGGTCATACCTCAAAAACCTGTACTCCACAAAATTGGAAAACTTAAACGAAATAGACAACTTTCTGGATAAACATCAGGTACCAAAATTAAATCAAGATCATTTAAGCAAATTAAACAGACCTTTAACTGTTGACTAAATAAAAACAGTCATCAAAAGTCTCCCAACCAAAAAATGCCCAGGACCCAGATGGTTTCTATAAGATTATCAAAGAAGAACAAATACCAATACTCGTCAAATTATTCCATACATTTGAAACAGAAGGTACATTGACAAACTCTTTTTATGAGGCTACAATCACCCTGATACCCAAATCACATAGAAATAATCTACATGGGTAGTAGAAAAAGACAAGATTTCCTTAGTAAATTGGAAGCATGGGGACCTTGGGAGAGGGTTGAAGGGGAAGGGAAAGGAGGGAGGGTAGCAGAGAAAAATGTAGAACTCAATAAAAATCAATAAAACAAGTAAAAAAAGAAAAGGCCTGAAACTAGATCCTGGAACTATGTTGGGAGGTATCAGTATTGGCAAAAATTGAGGAATAGGAGAGTGAGGGGGGAGGAGGAACAAGAAGAGAAAAGAAAGACAGACTGCCCCACCTACTTTTGGAGATACAACTTTTCTTTCCTTGTGAGCAAGCATGAATTCCACAGAGATTACATAACTAACTCAGGGATTTGGGTAGGTTTTTTTATTATTATTTTTTTTATTATTTTTTATTTTTTTTTTCTTGCAGTTTTGCTTATATCCGGTCTGGGAAACAGCTTCTATATATACATCATCTCCTTTGGATTTATTTGGACTTTTTCTAATTCCCAATACTGTAGGAGCTTTGTAGACACTCTAAGGCCTGGATTTACTTTCTAGCACTGCCATTCCCTAGGTGGTTGAGCATGAGTTTCACTGCCACAAATAACAGGTTTTAGTTTTAGCTTTACCCTTACGTTACTTGAAAAGTTGCTTAAATTTCTGAGACAATTTTCTTGTCAGTAAAATGGGGATAATAGTACCTAATTAATTTGTAACAGACATATAATTAAACAATATGTGTCTACTTAAAGAGCTTTCAGGACTGAGGATGACATAAGGGAAAAAATACTAATGATTAACACTCGTTGTATGGACTTCGCTATCTGTACCAACTTGGGAAGAAAATGTGACTGGAATACAACATATGCTGAGTGTAATTTGGAAGCTATGCCAGGTGACTCTGTGCACCATGCTGAGTGTACAAATATGTGGGTGATACTTGTAAGTACCATGCTATCGTTGATCCTAGAGTGAATTCAGATCAGCACACAGTTCACAACTAGAGTAATCAACAAGAACTAACATGAGCTCTCTCATCTTGCTGTTAATCCTGAAGAAGTCACCCAGCTCTGCTCTCAGTTTGTCTCACAGTCTGGCGGTTTACTGTCAAAATAGACTCTAATGTAAAGACCACTTGAACTTTTGCAATGGATCTTTGAAATCCCAAATGGACAGTAATCACAAGTCTGAAATAGAAAAACAAACAAACAAAAAGCCTTGATGATTTTGTTGTTGTTGTTCAGATGTCCTGACAAACCATTTAGGTGAAGTTTTAATTGCTCCTTAGTGACACTTCTGCTTAAGCTACAATGAATTTTATTAGCATAGGAGGAAGAAATCTTCAGACAGTACTGAACTTTCCATAAAGTCATTCTAAAAAGTCAGATGATGCTTTGGGAATCATTGGGTGCAAAGACCTTCAGGGACACTTCAAAAGAATGACTTCAGATGTAGTTCATGTAATCAATTCCAGCCAATGTGACTACCTTCTTTATTTCCTAGAGGGAAATAGGCATATATATATATGTGTGTGTGTGTGTGTGTGTGTGTGTGTGTGTATAAGAATTGAAACTGTCTAATCAAGGATGGGAAGGCAATGCATGGAATTGAGAAAGGGGGATTGGAGAAGTGAGAATAGAGAGATAGGAAGCGGGAGGAGATACACTACAGCAGCTGCTTTCTCATGAATGTGTCAGGAAGGGCAGTTCTGACTAATCTTTATCGCACTCGTCCATCCCTCCTTATGTTGCTAAGGGAAGACACCCCACAAGGCCTTTTACAGGCTGGGCCATGACTCTCTTCTCTTTTGTTACAAATATATGAGGGCAGCGACACTGAGCAAAGGAGATGATGGTCAACAAATTTTATCATCTGAAATAAAACCAGTCTTTTCTGGAACAATGGTTGCAAGAGTTGAGCCAGTTGCTGAGATGAGCTGGGTAAAGCCCAGGGTTTCGATCTTGGTATTTGTTTACAACCTATTCTACGAGATAACAGCTGAGTGCACAAAGAGGAAGCTTAAGCTTTGATAAAAAAAAAATGCTCTCCAGATGGGCGCAGTGGGGACACCTTTAGTCCTAGCACTCAGCAGGCAGAGGTGGGCAGGTATCTGTTAGTTCAAGGCCAGCCCCAGTTACATAGCAAGAGTCTCACAAACCGAGGTGGAGAGAGAACAAGAAAGAGCCTTAGAAATATTGGTTGGGTAAATTCCACAGCAGAGTCAGTGCTGCCAGTGTGAAATGCAGCAAACTGCTAAGGCAAATCTAACAGTACATGCACTATAAAATGCATCCATACAATTGTGTTTCTGACAGGTCTACTAGTCAGTGTGTCCACAATGTGTTCTAACATCTCTTCACAAAACATTTGCTTCCCAACTCTGGACAGTGCCATCCTGCCAGAGCATTTAGCTGTTAGTAATTTCTAGGTTGATTACACATAACAAATGTTCCCCTTTCCAACGATCACAGTTGTGTGATCCTGTGTGATCACATCTCTGTGCCAGGATTTCAATCTGGGTCCATCTTGGGGCACACCTAATAAACCTCCCTTCTGATATCTTCTGTCTGCATCACAATTTAACACACCACTCTACCACCTGTCCTGCTAGCTGCAGTGATTACTGATCCCTAATAAATATTTTGCCCCCAAAGTCCCTCTTAGCCCTTGCCTCTGACAGCATTACTGTGCGAGTGGACTTGACTGTAGCTTCTCAAGTTTTTCCTTCCCCACATCTTAGGAACAAATGACTCTCAACTAGGTAGTTTTAAATCACTGAAGTAGTGCTCAGAAGTAGAAGCAGCATTAAAGACATATTTACATTAATATATGGAGCTGGAAATAGAAATTCTGAGTTCTACAACCTCTGACTTCAGGTGACTACTAGTTAAAAGAAGGAAGAAGACTACTGCGTATCTTAGAAAAGAAACAATAGTCTTATAGTAAACAAAAGGAAGAGATTAGAGGAAACAAGACAGAGTGAAGTCCAGAAAGTTTAGGGAGCAAATGGCAGAGAATAAAGTGATAAACATCAAATTCACATCACAAAATATCAGGATCACTTGTAAGTAGAGAAACTTTTGTCACTGTTTAATGTTTGTATATGTGGTGTGTGGTGTGGTGTGGTGTGTGTGTGTGTGTGTGTGTGTGTGTGTTTGCAGGTGTATTAATACAACCATGTTAATGTGCAAAGTCAAAGAACTTCAGTGACTGTTTTTTGCCTTCCACCCTGTTTGAGAAAATATCTTCTTTGTTGTTGTTGCTGCTGCATGTTCCAGGATGGTCGTCCCACAAAATTTTGTGTATTCTCCCGTCTCTACTTCCCACCTTGCTGGAGTTACACATACATTGCAGATAACATGTTTTAATATATGGCTTTACATAGGCTTTAGTGATTTACACTCATGTCCTCATGGCAAGAAATTTGTCCATTTATTTCTCTCCCTAGGCAAGCAAATATTCTTTGGGGATAGCCTTGATAATCTCATTTTAATATAAAGTTATATTCACAAAATGCCATTAAGTAGTACATACTTATGTACTAATAAATCCAGCAGCGAAAAGAAGACTGTTAAACCACAGTTACTTTTAGTGCAATTTCCGACTAATTCACAATAAGTCACTTTTTGTGTCTTTTGACTACTGCTGCTAAGGCTGTCTTCAGTCTCTGCAGCCTTCCTCAGCATGGATCCCATATTCCCCACCAATGCATACACAGCCCCTCTGTTCCGCTGGAGCAGCTGCTTCCATTTCAGCTGTTTGGTCCTGGCAGATGGGAGCAGTGTGACCAAACAAGTGTAACCAGAGATTTGGATGAAATCCAGTTGACTGCTGGCCTCCTTGCATTCTGTCGAAGCGAGCAAGGCCAATGTCACCAAAGAGGACATATAAATAAGGTGAGGAGGGAAGAGAACTTAAGTCTCACTGTGCAGGAGTACTGAGGTAAATGCATTAATTCAAAAGAGTACAATTTTTAAACATGTCCTTTTTAAAGGATCATGGTTTAAACAGCAAATGGATGAAGAAAACAGAAGGTTAGAGGAATCTGGGAACTACACAAGAGCATAACACTTTGAGAAAGACATTAAGAATTATTCTTGAACCAAATGTTATGAAAAACAAGACAGAACAATAGCAAACTCTTTTATTGTTGAAGATATTAATTGTTGAAATACTTCAGCTTGACTTTATCATAAAAATGTCTTATGAAATCTATGTGAATAGCCTGTTTTCCTCTTTTAAATAAGTTTTGAAGAGGGCACACAGCTCACTTTTGTAAACTGCATCACCAGTTAAGTAAAAAGGCTGAAATCTGATTTTGTTGTTGTTGTTGTTTTCTTTTTTTTTTCCTTTTTTAGTTCCAAGTCCAAGTTATCTCCTCATTAGACCCTGATGAATGTCTTTTAGGGCAGAAGAGAATGAATACTGTGCTGCCAGGACCCCATTCTATTTGCAACCCAAAGAAAATTTGAAAGAAAATAAAGGACTTGGTCCTTAGAAACAAGCCATCTGTTAACAGAGCAGAGCAAAGCAAAGCAGCCAGGCATTCACAAATGCAGGCAGTCCTGCCAGGACCTGGCTGGGGAGTCTCTGTTGCAAACTCTTTAATCCCTAATTCCTGTAAAACAGGAACAATATTAGCTGGTTAGTGAGAAGTTTGGAGGTGTTAGTAAAAAGCAAATGATACCAAAAAACACTACTGAGTCCAGCCAAGACCAGATCTGTGAGTTATTTCTTTTTGGGGGACAGGTGCGATTCTTCATGTTGACCACTTGTCAAGTGTCTTCATTCTCAAGAGTCGTTTGTTGTTATGTCACAAGTTATTGAAAGTTTTGAGGAAAACTAAAAAATACAATCATTCTCATCTCAAAATAAACACATATATTAAAATTCTTTGTGTTTACCATCTTATCAAAGTGATATCAAAGACTATCAGTCATGTATATTACTGCTTTTCATGCTTTCTTTTCTACTCTTCTTAGTCTTATCTATTTGCATTTTTAATTTTGTTTGCTTTTGTGAGACTGAGGCCTACAATATACCCCAGGCAAGTTGCAAACTTGAAACCTTTTGACCTCTACTTTTTTACTTATTTATTAACTTTTTATGTTTTTATTTTATATGTGTTGGTGGTTTGCTTGCATGTGTGTCTGTGTGAGGGAGTCAGAGACTCTGAAATTGGTGTTACAGTCTTGAGATGACATGTGGGTGCTGGGCATTGAACTCTGGTCCTCTGGAATGTCGCCAGTACTTTTAACTGCTGAGCCATCTCTCCAGCCCCTACTTTTTAAGTGTTCTAAAACTAAAAGTGGGCGCCATCCTTATCAACTATTTTTCCCTTTAATTGTCAAGGAAAAAAAAAACAAAATTTTGAAATTATTAGAAAGAAGTTATTGCTAATCGTTTTTGAAAGTTTTGCATTTTCTTAAATATGGGTGCTCTCTGAAGAACATACGTGTTTTTTGATGAGATAGTGTGCAAAATAGCTCCTGTTAATGCTAGAAACAATCCTGTCTCAGAGACCTTGCAATTGTCATTTTCTCTGCATAAAACCTTTTCCACGACAATTTTATCTCTTTTTCTCTTACCTCTTCTTTCTTTACTCCAGTCAAAGATATTGCCTTTTTTGATCATACGTTCATTAGTGCAATCTCTCCTACTATGTTCTAGTCCCTTTTTGCACTTATTTTTTCCAATAAGAAGCACTGGATTTTAATCTAGATACAATGGCACATACTGTATTATTGAAACAATAGAATGTTGTCTCAAAACACAAATGATTAAAAATGCAATGCCTTTAAATTTATTGCTATTATTAATATTATTGTTGTATTGTGTGTGTATGGGGGGGAGCAGGAATAGAGATCAGAGGAAAGCTTTATGGAGTACATTTTCTTCTATCTTAACATGCATTCTGGAAATCAAACTCAGGTGGCCAGATTTTAGATCAATACCTTTTAACTTCCTCTGTAACTTACTTCTTAACCTCAAAGGGAAGACTGAGTGATTGAGAGGTAGATTCTGGAGCCCATCTGTCTGATTCGAATTTTGGCCCAGTCTTTTCCTAAATCTCTCAATCCAGGGAAAATTGCTAAACATTATCTACAAAATAGGGAGTGGAACAATAGTAAGTTTCTCATTGGGAGATTGTAGCAAGTTGACTAATGCTTGGCACACAATAGCACTATTAAATTGTTAGCTACTAAGTACTTATTTCCTGTCATTATTTTGTGAGGATTTTAGTGAATTTTGTCTCTTTTGTTCACTAATGTACCCCATTGAACAGATTTGTTCTTGGCATACAGCAAATGCTCAATAAATATTTATTGAACTTATGAATGAATGAAGAACAAAAGCATGGGAGATAGGCTGTCCTTTTGTGTGCAGGGCTCTGGTCTTAGTTAACTCTCATTTGGCTGCACACAAAGACACTGGTTTGGGTAGTTTCTCACTTCATATCTTTATTGCAGAAGCCTCTTTCCTTGTATGTGTTAAAGGATTGACATTTTTATTTCTTTACACAGTTGTCCTGATAGCCAGGTTTATAATGGACAAATTTAAAAGAGAAAATTTATACAACATAAAAGTTTCAGAACCTGTAATTCCCCCATTTCTTTGGGATTTTTAAACTCCATTTTTACATCTACAAACATAGAATTGGTCTACATGCAGCATTGGTGGGCTAGGGAGAGACTGGGAAATATTTAACAAACAAGAATAGGTTAGTGAAATCAAGAATGAAGGACCATCATTCCCACAAAGTCCATAAGACAGATATTAAGCAAGAGAAGAAAGCCACAGACCACAACATAATCTGGGTTATGTTAATAGTCAGTTTTAACAGCCAATGCGTTTCTCTTTCCCAGAGCTCTTTCTCTGAGATGTTTCAAAAGAAAACACCAACAGAAAAAAAAAAAAAAAGCTTGAAGTCCAGTTTTTGAGCATTAAGACTTTTGGAAATTGTTACTGAAACAGTGGCATGAGCAAAAACAGCAATTTCATTGGTTTTGAAATATTAAATTTGCAGTTCTAAGGGACACAGGGGATAAAGTTCACAGACCAAAAAATAGATGAGAAAGTATGCAAAGTTGGAAAGGGTTGGTTTTCTCTTCCAACTTTACCCTTAACTTGAGAAAGTTAAGTTTCTATTAGGCTCTATGAGAGACTTAAGCCAGAGGAAAACAAGATTTTAAGAACATGGAATGTTCAGGAAAACAGTCCTGTGCCCATTCAATTCCTCCAGCTAAGAAGAGGATCTGGACCTTCAGAATCCTAGGACAATCTGGAAGTTCTGATGATTGGGATCATTGGTAGCTTGCTTCACAGTTGGGATTTGAAGGAAGTCAGGCTTGGCTGGCCCTTTTGGGCCAAATTTAAGACAATATTTCTAGAAAAACTTACTCAGTATAATTTAATCTGAAGAAACGTGTACATCGTTATTAAGGTATGAGAATATATTCCATTTTGACCATGTATTTCAAGCAGTGCAAGTGTAGCTGGACAGCAGCGGCCATGAGAACTTGCAGTATAACAACCGTGTTTTAATGACATTTTTGTACAATATTAGTTACAGATGTGTTATATTTGCTTATATTGTGGATCATTTGTTTAATGGTGCAAAGATATGGTGCATTCCTTTATGTTGCATTTGTTTAACTCTGTGAAGCTGTGTTACTTTGCCTGTCTAAGACACCCGATTGGCCTGACAAAGAACTGAACAACCAATAGCAAGGCAGGAAAAAGGCTAGGCAGGGCTGGCAAACAGAGAGAATAAACAGAAGGAGAAATCTGAGAGAAAAAGAGAACAAGGAGTGAGCCACCCAGATCTACCGCAAGCCACAGAAAGACAGAAAGTATATATAGTTTAAAAAAAGCTAAAAGCCAAGAGGCAAAAGGCCAATGGGATAATTTAAATTAAAAAAAAATCTGGCTAGAAATAAACTAAGCTAATGCCAGGCAATTATAAGAAAGAATAATCCTCCATGTGTGATTTATTTGGAAAGTAGGTGGCGGACACCCAAAAGAGTAAAAAACTCAAAGAGTTAAAAACAATAACCAGCTACATGACACTGCGTAGACCACTTCAACCTGGGCAAACTGGTTCCTAAAGGTAACGGAAATTACAGCAGCCCAACACTACGTGATTATTTTTCTTTTTTAAACCCCTGACTGTCTCCAAACTTTCAATATTCCTGTCCCAGTCACTTAATTCCTAGGCTATCCCTCCAGAAGTAGTGTGCGTGTATGTGTGTGTGTGTGTGTGTGTGTGTGTGTGTGTGTGTTAGAGGGCCCTGAATAGCATCAGAGAGAAGGAGTAGCTACCTGGTTCTGTCTTTTCATCATCTCACAGATATTCATTCTTATTTTTGCTTGTTAGTCTTCAGGGCACTTCATGTTTTAATATAGGTTTTATTATATCTATATTATTTTTCATTTTTTGGTAGGATAAGGTCAACAGATCAGGAAATGGGAAGGGTAATCATTGTTATCACAGCTCTCAAGAGGAAGGTGCATATCAAGCAAAACCTCTGTGTGGCAAGCTCCAGTGCTGTTCCGAAAGCAAAGGAGGTGCTTCAGCCATGGACTTAACTAGGGTTTCCATGGGAAGAAAAGGAAGCTTTAGGTCAGGATCTTTTAATAATTTCTGTGTGCTCTCATATGTAGGAGATATCTTTAGTTATGAGATGTGTGGCTATGAGTGAATTAGATCAGATACCTACTGATTAGTCTGTGTTTGAAAGAAGCTATTTATCTTAGTATATATTATTTGCCTAGCTTATGTGAATCAGTGAGTTCAGCATCACGGTGCACTGTGTATGCACCCCCACACACACACGAACACACACGCTGCCTCTGGAGTAACACTTTTATATTCCTGGAACGTAAGAGGTTGAGGCAGAAATATTAAAAATTTGAAGCCACTCAAGGGTTTAAAAAAAGTCACAAAAATGTTGAGCTGATATATATTTTCACTATTTTTAGCAAACAACCTGAGCCAATGGACCCTTAAGATTGGTAACATAATGCTAAAATGATTATGAATATGAACTTCAACAAATCTGAGTTGGGTGAGCTTTAGTCTTTGTGACTCACCAGAATTTAGACCTTGGTCTAAATTAAAGAAAAGTAAGTCGTATATCCTGTCTTTCTGAGATTGTGAGCTACAATTTGAGTTCTAGAAAAGGTAGAAAAAAGATTTGCTAAATAAACAGGGTTAAATAAATAAGCTAAATCAGACATTGGCAAACTGTGGCCCATGGGCAAAGTCTAACTTGGTTTTGTAAACACAGTTTCATTAGAGAAGGGACGCATTATCAAAGGTTGCCTGCCAGCTGCAGACAAGCTGGGTAGCTGTGACAGAGACCATATGTTCCGCAAAACTTGAAATATTTGGTTTCGTCTATGCAAAAAAAAAAAAAAAAAGTTTTTCTGAACTGGAATATATTGCAAACCAAGTCAAATCTAAGCTAATCTTAGAGTTGTACTCTACTACATATAGTTGTTTAATCTTCTCTAATATGGAATAAACTTGACCCCAGGACCTGAGACAGGTGGCTTAGCTATAGATAGCACAAGAAAAGCTGTAAATCAGAAGAAATGATACCTCTCTCTAGTGTGTCTCAGATGTGTGTATAAGGAGGATGATTTAATTTTATAGTTGGGAGATGCAAGTTCTCAATTATCTCTGTGTAGTCCTATCTAAGTTGAAGTAGGCTAGGTTCAAATGCTCCAGTGGAGAGAGAGAGAAAAAGAAAGAAACAAAAGAGGGAAGCAACTGGTGAAGATCCTAATTTTAATTTTGTCATGCTTTTTAAATAACTTTGTACAGGTCTTCTTGACTGGGGATCTTTAACAGTAGAACAGTGGTCTTTAGCTGACTTGCCAATAAAAGCTTTTGGACTTCATACCATATATATATATATGTGTGTGTGTGTGTGTGTGTGTGTGTGTGTGTCTGTGTGTGTCTGTGTGTGTGTGTGTGTGTGTCTGTGTGTCTGTGTGTCTGTGTGTGTGTGTGTGTGTGTGTGTGTGTAAACTGGTAAGAAGTAACTAGATAGATATAAAATTGACACTACTATATAGAAGGTTCTTTATAATAAATGTCATTCTCATTGTTCATTATAACTCACAGCTTTTTATAATGCACTATTTATTCCATCTTATTCAATTGATTCAATATCACAATACCAGATTATTCTGTTTACTAAATATAATCAGAAATAAATTACAACCTCATTTTATGTTTGCAAAGTTTAGGCATGGGTTCCCTCTGGTAAGTTAACTGCCTATGACCTCTGTTGGATCATATCTTTGTTTTTTTTTTTTTTTTTTTTTTTTTTTTTACACAGTGACAAATTTATTTTTTTTCTCAAAGTTTATTAAAATACAAAAGTCTCCATTTCTGCCCCTCCTCCCAACCCCCTCCCACTCTCCCCCTCTTTCTCCCCTCCTCCCTCTCCATCCCCAAGAGCAGTCAGGGTCTCCAGACCTGTGGGTAGTTCAGGCTCCTCCCCCCTCCCTCCAGGTCCAGGAAGGTGAGCATCCAAACAGACTGGATCCCAGAAATCCAGTATATGCAGAGGAAACAAGTCCCAGTGTCAATGGCTTTTCAGAAAGACTCCCGGCCAGCCACATTCAGAGAATTCGGCCTCATTCAGAGAATCTGGCTGGATCACGTGCTCGTTCAGTCCCAGTCAACTGGCCTTGGTAAACTCCCATTAGATCAGTCCCCTTGTATCAGTGGGTGATCGCACCCTTCGCGGTCCTGATTTCCTTTTTCATGTTCTTCCTCCTTCTGCTCCTCATTTGGACCTTGGGGGACTCCATCCGGTGCTCCAATGTGGGTCTCCGTCTGTATCGCCATTCATCGTCGGATGAAGGTTCCCTCTGATCTTGCCTTCCTTGCTCACGTTCTCTTCCCTTCTGCTTCTCGTTTGGACCTAGGGAGTTAAGTCCAGTGTTCCAATGTGGGTCTCTGTCTCCATCTCACTGGGGGTGGGCTTCAAGGTTTCAAAAGCCCAAGCCAGTCCCAATTTCCTTCCCTCTCCCTTCTCCCCTTCTCTCCTCCTCTCTGTCTCTCTCTCTCTCTCTCTCTCTCTCTCTCTCTCTCTCTCTCTCTCTCTCTCTCTCTGTCTCCAACTTGTTGACTGGGATGTAAGCTTTTACCTACTGCTCCAACACCATTCCTGCTGTCTGCTACAGTGGTATCCACCATGATGATCATACACTCTTAATCAGCTGTAACCATTAGTCACTAAATTAAAATGCTTTTTTAAAAATAAGTTGCCTTGGTCATGACGTCTCTTCAGAGCAATAGAAAAGCAATGAAGAAAACCACTGATTGCATACCCTGCACTATCTTTCTCTCTTTAAGAGCATGAGTTGCACTCACCTTTCTTAGCACAGAGCCAAAGTCCACACTCAGTATTTCTGGAGGCACTGCGATTTGAAACATGCAAAGGTGAATGATGGGATTGATTGAATCATCACATCACCTGGAAAGGCTATAAGCTGCAAATGACAGCGTACTTGGCCAGCACTGGATTTAAAGACACTAAGAGGTGATTTTGCTCTATGTCAAGTAGCCTGAGTCTAGATGGAAATTGCCCAGACTCTGCCAAGATTTCAGGACTAATAGAACTTAGTTCTTGGGCTTTCACTTCAGTCCCTGTAGCTACTTGATTTTGATATGCTCAAAATCAAGGAAAGTGAGAGGAATCTGCTTCTGATTTTTTTCTACTTTAGTTTTAGAAACAAAGATCTAACCATAGCTTCCCTGATGGATTTTGAATATGAATCTTGAGCTTGAATCTGGTTCAATAAAATCTTATCTACAAAACCTTCTAAGAAAAATGTATATTTCCAGCCACTGTATCAAAATGTTCAGGGAAGAGGAAGTCTGATAATGGTTTTTGGAAAATGTTCATAGCTTCTTCCACTACTTAGAATGTAGTCAGCTTTTGGTATCCACGTTTTACTTCTATGCCAGACTCCAACATTGCATCTGCATTGAGTATGTATCACTCTTCCCTAAACAGTACAGTGTAAGAAGCATTTCATAGTATTTAAATTGTATTATATATATATAAGAAACACAGAGATGATTGGTAGTATATGGAAGGCTGACATAGATTATGTGATAGCAGTATACCAATAATGCACAGGATTAAGCGTCCTCAGCTGTGGGTATATATTAGGAAGTTACAGTGCTTATCTCCTCAGATACTGAAAAACACCTTCTATCTATTTTGAATGAACAGAAAGTTCACAGAGCTTTGAATTTAAATAGAGGGCCTAGAGATGTAAAGTAGTGATTTCTGAGCTATTGATACAGTAGTTAAAGATGAAAATTTCATCAATGTTCTTATTAAATGTAAAAGGGAAATATGAAGTTACAGAAGAGCATAACAAATAGCAAAAAAGAAATGTTCATATTTATGTTTTTATTAATATGTTAATAATCTTTTATTTTAAAATACAGTTATATAATAGTGAGATTTTTGTCCCTGGAGGGGTCTGCAGACATCCTTCTTGTCTGAGAACAAATGCCCCCTGGAAAAGTTATGTAAGTACATACTGCCTCTTTTTATGAAGTCTAAACTGAGATAGTTATTCTGCCCACAGCCTCAAAGTTGGTCATATTCAAAGATCTGGTCTCTGCTAGCTGGACATTTCTACCTGGGACTTGGAATTCATTAATGAATTATTAATTCATTCTTTGGACTTCCTTAATGAAGTATTTGTATATAATAGTTGGGAAAATAGCCACCAGTTCCTCATGGGGCAGGAATGTCATCACTGTTCTTGTTTAAAGAGGATCCTTGTGTTTTCTATGATCCTTCTGAGAAAGCCCTCTTTCCTCGCTAAAGACAATAAATCCAACTGTAGTCTTGTGAGCAAGGACCTTGTATGACACCACAACTATCGGTCGATACATATATTCATGTTCTCAAAGTTCAAAAAAATGTGTTTATGAAGCTGCATCACAAAGAAGCTGAGTATCTGACACCTGCTACCCAAAAGCTAAGATTTTCTTGTAAATTGACAACACTTCTCTGAAAGAAGAATGGAATATAAATGCTTCCCAATTTGACATTTTGCTGTTTGAGTTTTGTATAGTATAAACAACCTCCTGCAATATTTATGAGTTCTGTGCACTTTTCTTTCCTAGTTGCTTATCAAGAAAAGAGTTTGCTTATTGACCACACACAAAACTCAACTCCATTTATTACAGTTCTCTTGTGTTGTCACTAGATGAGGCATTATAGAATAAAATTCCCTGTCCAACCTCCACCAACACCCACACAGAAGGGAGCAACTTTGTGTCTGCTAGAGAAGTCAGATTCTAATGGATCAGTCTCACACAATGTTAATGGGAACATCTTACTCATATCTAAAAGCTATTTGGAAAACAAATAACACATTCCCAGGCAGGAGCATCCATGATCTGATTTCAATCTTTACAGATCAAATAAATGTAAATGAGTGTCAGCACAACAGACACGAATCTCCACTATCTCAACTTCATAGCCTCTGCATTGGGGAAAAAAGAAAAAGAGAGAGAGAGAGAGAGAGGAAAAAGTCTTTTCTCTTACCTTATTTAGAACACAATCACACGGTTTAAAGAAAATAAGATTTCCAAATTCTTAGAGTGATAATATTTCTCAAATGATTTTTTGAGAACGTTAAGTATTCCTTTCCCCGCAGTGAAGACAACACAAGAATAGAACCAGAAGGAATGAAAATGTTAACTGTTTTGAGTCTTTAATTGAAGACTCAGGCTGTGTGCCACTGAGTAAAGTCCTCATTTGGAGGAAAAGACTGTTGTGTAACATACCTTGACAAAGAATAATTTAAACAGACTCTAAGAAAACCCTTATGCATTGTACACACTGTAAAATGAGAAACCCTTTAAAATATCAATGAACACCATGAACATCGTGAAAGATTAATGATAGAGTTTAAGCTTGGCTTTTCCTGCCCTTGTGGCTTAAAAGATTATTGCAGCATGGTTATTGATAAATGGGAAGTTACACAGCTCTGCAGGTTCAAAGAAAATTGTTCTGAAGAATAGGCTCTGAGTAACTGGATGTGACCCTAGGTGAATTATTCACTCCTTCAGTTGCCCTCAGTGACTGGTTTCTGATACTCCGTCTTCTAAGTCTGGTACCAACCTATAAAAGCAAAGTTTGTCTCTTTAACCTTACTTTCTTTCATTTTTACTTTAAGCCTGTAGGGTTTTTGTTTGTTTGTTTTGGTTTGGATTTTTTGGTGTTTTTTTTGGGGGGGGGATTTCTATTGTTGTCCCTTCTGTATTTCTTCTTTAAAATTCTTTTTAAAAATTGTTTTTATTGAACTATATATTTTCTCTGCTCCCTTCCCTTCTTTTGCTCTTTCTACTCTTTCCCATACTCCCCACACTACAGATTTACTCAGGAGATCTTGTATTTTTCTACTTCCCACGTAGATTAGATCCATGTATGGCTCTCTTAGGGTCCTCTTTGTTGTCTGGTTCTCTGGGGTTGTGAATTGTAGGCTTTTTTTTCTGCTTTATGTCTAAAAGCCACTTATGGGTGAATACGTACTTTATTTGTATTTCTGGGTCTGTGTTGCCTCACTCATTATGATGTTTTCTAGATCCGTACATTTGCCCACAAATTTCAAGATGTCATTATTTTTTTCTGCTGTGTAGTGCTCTATTGTGTAAATGTACCACATCGTCTTTATCCCTATTCTGTTGAGGGGCATTTAGGTTGTTTCCAGGTTCTGGTTTTGACAAATAATGCTGAACAGATGTTCTGTGATATGATGTAACAATCTTTTGGTAAATACCTAAAAGTGGTATTGTAAGGTCTTGAGTTGAGGTAGGTTGTTTTCTAATTTTCTGAGAAATTGTTATACTGATTTCCAAAGCGGCTGTACCAATTTGCACTCCCACCAGCAATGCAGGAGCGTTCCCTTCATCCTACATCTTTTCCAGCATAATTTGTCATCAGTGTTTTTGATATTGGCCATTCTGACAGGAGTAAGATGGAATTTCAGAGTTCCCAGCATAATTCTTCACAGAACTAGAAAAAACAATACTCAACTTCATATGGAAAAGCAAAAAACCCAGGATAGTCAAAACAATCCTGTATAATAAAGGAACTTCGGGAGGCGTCACAATCCCTGACTTCAAACTATACTACAGAGATATAGTAATGAAAACACCCTGGTATTGGCAAAAAACAGACAGGAGGGCCAATGGAACCGAGTTGAATACCTACATATCAGTCCCCATTTTTCAAACACCTGATTTTTGAAAAAGAAGCAAAAAATACAAAGTGGAAAAAAGAAAGTAAATTCAACAAATAGTGCTAGTGTAACTGAATATCAACATGTAGAAGAATGAAAATAAATCTATATCTATCAGCATGCACAAAACTCAAATCCAAATGGATCAAAGATCAACATAAAGCCAGCCACACTGAACCTCATAGAAGATAAAGTGGGAAGTACACTTGAACACACTGGCAAGGAAACAACCTCTTAAATATAACCCCAGTAACATAGACCCTGAGAGCAATAATTAATAAATGGAACCTCCTGAAACTGACAACCTCACCTCAGACAGAAAACTGATCTACAAAATATAATTCAAGAAATTGATCATCAAATGAATAAGTAATTCAAATAAAAAAAATGGGTGTAGACCTAAACAGAGAACTCTCAACAGATGAATCTAAAATGCCTAAAAGATACTGAAAGAAATGATCAACATCCTCAGCCATCAGAGAAATGCAAATCTAAACCTGTATTTCTTAAACTTTCCTATAGTCTTCTCAATCCATGTTCTCATGTTCCCCTGGTAATGTCTGAGAAGAGAGCATCAGGGAAAATGGAGACACAGCTGGGATTTTTTGTTTGCGTTTTGTTTTTGTTTGTGTGTCCTAATTGCCTTTTCCAATCCCTGATAAAGAATCTCCAACAAAACTGTCATTTCTTTTATTTCCCAAGATGAACAAGGGTACGTAGACAGTGAAAGAGAAATTTTTTTTCACAAGTCCAAATCCCACTTTCTACTGCCAGTTACCGATAAAATTAACCAAGTTGGTTTCCATTACCTGGTGAGACGAGACCCTTTCAGTTCAGAGCTCTCTGCCTGTTTACTGTATTTGAAAACTCATGAAATTTTCAATTTTAAAAGATATTTCTTTAGCTAGGGTTTCTGCTGAAGTGAAGAGACACCCTGACTACAGCAACATTTTTTTTTTTCAGTTTGCATCTAGTCCAAGGTTTATTCAACAGTCCTCTCACTCTACACAAGTACAAACGACCTTATCTAAAATACTACAAAGTCATAAAACTCAAAACAAAATTTATAGTACTGACTGTACAATAAAAGCAAAAAGAGGCAATGTATTCACTGCCAAGGTTAACCTGCAACATCCCCGTGAATGGCAGGTGACAATGAGTGTGGTGGCAGGTTCCTTGAGGACCCTGTAGAACTGGCTCACCAATTTCAGAGAATAACAGAGACCTCGGGGCAGGGAAAGATAAAGGTGTTTAACCCTCGAAGTTGACGAGGACTCCAAAGGGGAGATGGTCAGGCCTAACAGCACAGCAGCTTGGTCCCCTTTCCGCAGATGTGGTACAGCAACAGCAAGGGTACGGCCAGGTTGCCCAGGTCCTAGGTCATCTGTGGAAAATGGTGTGTTGCAATATGGAGGCTTGCTCGTCCCACCTGGCACTGCTATAAACCAGACTCTCAAGAATGGGAAGGGTGAACTTTCTAGCCAGAAAACTACAGGGCACCTTTATGGGCACAGTCCTGAATCAACAGTACCTCTGCAGCCAGAATCCTGCAGAGGAAATATCTCAACTGCTGTCTTCAAAGCCCACCCCATTAAGGGATCCTTCCCTACAGACCCTCGTTGGCTAAAGAAAGGACAAAACTGAGTTGAGGGAATATAAGTTACAGAGGTATGAATCAATGTCCCTGCTTATCGGGAGGAGTTAGAGCTGGAGCGGCTTCTATGGCGGCGGCGGCCGGGAGATCGAGACCTCCTATGCACAGGGGACCTGCTCCTTGGAGAGCGAGACCTCCTCCTCAGCGGGGGTGACCTGTGCCACATGGGAGGCGGTGGAAGCATTCTCCTGGGTGGGCTGAATCGCCGTGGGGGTGACCGAGGCCAGGGTGCCAACACAGCAGTAGCAGTGATCTCTTGGCCATCAATTTGTCCTCCATCCATGTGTTTCAGCGCCTTCTCCGCTTCATCTGGATTCTCAAACTCTACATATGCGTAGCCTTTGGATAGATGAGGATGAATCCTTTCTACAGGCATGTCAATCATTTTAATTTTCCCATAAGTAGAAAATATTTCCATGATATGATCCTTGGTCACATTCCTGGTGAGCCTCCCAATGTGCACTTTGGTGGGCTTAGGTGAAGGGCTCCGCCTTTTCCTCTCTTTTTCATCTCTTTTAGGTGGTTTGGATTTGGAGCGGGATCGCCGCCTGTTGTCATGCCTGCGCCGGGAAGGGCTGGGGGAGCCGGAGGAGCTGCTAGAGCTGGAGCCCCGGGATGTGCTGGAGCTCCCAGAGCGGCTGGACGCAGAGGAGGAGCTAGAGCCACTGCTTGAACCTGTGCTGGTGCTGGAGCCCGAGCTGGAAGTTGAACTGGATCGAGACCTGGTGCTGCTGCTTCCACTTGAAGCACTGCGTCTCTTCCGAGTCTTATCCCTGCCACGATCCTTCTCACTCGACTCTTTAGTGGCCCCTTTATCTTTAGAGCAATCCTTGGACTTCTCGTCAGAGCGGTCCTTGCGTTTGGTAGGAGAAGGAGCCCTAGTGCTGGACTTTTTATTATTTTCTTTGACTCCTAGCAAGCTCTTCTTTTTCACTCCTGATAAATCCATTCTCCCCTTCTGAGGAGTTCAAAGCAGCGAAGTGGGCCTCACTTATCTGAACTCTCACTTTTAACTCAAGTCTGAGAAACGATCCCTAATTGATTGCAATTTACGCCAAAGAGCAGCATCTTCCCGAGGCTGCCACCTCCTCCCGCTCTTCTCAGACCCCTACAGCAACATTTTTAAAGTAAAGCATTTAATTGGGGTGATTTGCTTACATTTTCAGAGGTTAGTCGTTATCATCATGGTGGGGAGCATGGCTGCATGTAGGCAGACATGGTGCTGGACCAATAGCTGAGAGTCCTACATCTTTCTGTTAGCAGGAAGTTGCCTGACTGTCCCACTGTGAAAATCTGCAACAAGAGAGAACTCAAAATCCACCCCCATTGTGACACACTTCCTCCAACATGAGTACACCTACTCCAACAAGGCCACACCTCCTAATAGTGTCACTCCTTATGAGATTATCGTGGTTAATTACATTCAAACTACAACAGATATTTATGACTAATCATTTCTGAAAATTTATATTTATGAGAAAAGAAGATATTATTTCTTAAAATTTAATATCAATCTGTTTCCAAAAGAAAAAATGGAGAACAATGGAAGAGGTGGAAAAAGGGAAGGAAAATGTGCTTACTACTATTCCACCTGACCTTTACAGTGTGTTTAAATGGACAACCCCCATAAGAGCCAGGTCTGGCTTTTTATTGTTTATATTTCTATTCCAAGTACTAGTCTATGAAATACTGCACAGTGGCCCATTCACAAATTCAGCAAGTACACTGAGCCTCTACTTAGACAACTGAGTTGTATGGTGTGGGAAGATGATAGTGAAAAAAAAAAAAACCTCACACAAACTCCTACCTTCGTGGGCTTAGTTTATGATTTGTCTGAGTAAGAACAAAGAAAGTAATTCCTGTGCCTGACATTTGTGAAAGATTTTACATATATCTTAAACATTAGTCTTCATACTGGTTACTGTTAACAAAAGGTCCCAGGAAGAACCAGAGCCTCTACTGAAGTTTCCTAAAGGCGGAGTACTGTGGTTAGAGCTTCAGTCGCTGTGGAAAGGATGGTTGCTCTATAGGTTCAGAGCCTAACTGTAATTTACCGTGGACTCCCCTTCACCCCTGAAAACCTCTGTGTCATATGTACCATCCCATGACTGTGACTCCGTGACTGACAGATAAAACCTTTTGAAATCCATTAACTTAACAAAACCCTAGTTTTCACGAATCAAAATCTGAGTCATCAGAGAGCAGCTGATGCCTGTAGCAGTAATTTGCCACTTTGATGCAATCCCCCTACCTGATATTTCCAGCAGTGCATTTGAAAAAAAGTCTCAATTTTTGATTTTCTTTGTTCTGTCACAATAAAAGTTGCCACACACTGCTTCCACATTTGAAACATGAAATTTAGGGTAATCTAACTCTAAGTCCCAGGTTATGGTCACTCACTGGGCTCCAGAAAAATGATCTTTTATGTGTTTTTTTTTTTTAAGCAAAAACTGTCTGTGTGTCAAAACCTGCAAGTCAAAAATTATTGGTACCTGCATTCTACAGCCCTGAAGACGGAGGCACTTAACTGCATACTTCAAGTTGTAACAAATTGGTTAGATAACATCGTAAACACATGAACATACACTACAGCATACAAAATATTCTTACCACGTTTTTCATGCATGTGACCAAACATCTGCACCATCCATGACAGCAATGAAAATTAAGTGCTGGAATTTAGGTGTGTTGTGAGCGTATTGCTATCCTCAGGCATACAAGGAACATCCTAATCTTTTGTTTATATATTAGATTCTCAAGTTCAAAAAGAGAAAGTGATTTACTTAAAGTCTCATAGATAATTGGTAGTAGAGACCAAAGCAGAACATCCTAATTTTCAGATGAAAATTATTGAAGATAAGAGACATTAAATACTCAAAATCTCAGGTAGTAGATTAACTCTAAATGATCATTCACTTTTTTCTTTCATTGTTTCTTTTCAATAATTCCCTGATCCCTACAGCTTCAACATCGCTGCACTCATATCTCTACCATAGCCACAAAGTTGCCATTCTTCAAACAGACTGAAAGTATGTTTTCATAAAGCTCTTATCTTATTTTCTTAAGACCTTTTTCTAGCTTAGTATGTTTTTTCCTCCTTACCAAACTGAAGCAGGAAAGTATAGGAAGATGTTAATAACCTGGGATTACACTTGATCTATACTATGCACGCACTTCTATTCTAACAGTGCACACAGCATCCCAAGACTTTTACCTGCATGTATTATGCACCCATATACACCCTGCATGCAGCAAACTCTTAGCAGTCTCAAACTTCTATCCACATCGAACTATCCCAACACCTACTCTAAACAATTGAATAAATATACCCTTCTCTTACTGACTGACAGACACACACAGAATCTATTTAATCCTATTCCCAATATATCAGGGTACTATATGCCATCCTGAACTAGTTTGGATTCATTAACAATAAGACAAAATGTCCTCTAAATGAAATTTTAGAGATAATCACCAATTTACAGTCGTATGTGTGTGTATAATCAGACTTTTCTCTTAGTTGCTTTTTCTCCACCATGACCAAGGCAACTTGTAAATTAAGGGTTTATTTGGGGCATGTGGCTTCAAACTGATAAGAATTCATCATCATCACATTAAGGAAGTGTGAGCAGAAGCAGTAAGTGTTGTGGCTAGAACTGGTAGGTGGTAACTCAGACTTGTGGGCTCACATCTTCAACCACAACGAGGAAGAAGAGAGAGCAAACTTGGAAGGGAGCAAGGTTTTTGAAGCTTCAAAGCCCAACTTTAGAGACATACTTAACTCAAGCAAGGACACCCTTCCAAAACCTACTCAAATAGCACACCAACTGGAGACCAAGTATTTAAATGTCTAAGAATATGGGTGCTATCTTATTCAAACCATTACAGAATTTATATTATTAAAATCAGATGTGTTAAATAAAATGATCTGCAGAAAGAAAGAAAGAAAGAAAGAACCAACAAAAAAATGGATGAAAGGAAGGAAGGAAGGAAGAGAAGAAGGAAAGAAAGGAAGGAAGAAAAAGAAAGAAAGGAACTTGCATAGCATAAAACAGGTTATATAGTTTTAGAACTGTCAGATAGAATAGAAAACCATCCAAATTAATAAACAAACTCCTTCTTCTCTTGAACAGCAGAAGAATATGCTCCGAGCAATATCAGAACCCTTGTGCACTGTTGTTCTTATGGTATTGTGACTATTGTCATTCTTAAGATCATCTTTCTTTCTTAATTTCCCTATAACTTTGATCTTGAATAAACTTTCCTTGGAATATAAGATCAATGTGGACCTTATATTCAATTCCTTGAATAAGAGGCTAAGAACCTGGAAACACTTGGCCCAGAGCTTGACCATGCATATCAAAAGGTTTAGTCATCTTATAAGAGCCACAATAATTCCACTTCCAGTTGAAGGTTCTCAGCGTTCCATACTTCAATCCCACACTTTCTACCATGTAGAGACCTGGATACATGACTAGTAGCCAACAGAGCACAGTTTGGTTTAGACTATTTTGAAATGTAAAATGATTTATGAGTGAGAGGTTCCACATCTTGCCCTGGACTCATAAGAATATGTAACCAGTATTATGTTTTTTTACTTGTGTAACATTTCCACACCGCTTCCTCTCTTAGTTAATTAGTTGGTTAAAAGAATACAATAGACAACCAAAGTGATATGCACTATTGTCATTGACTTTCAGAACTTGAAGGTTAGACCCTATTGCTCAATAAACCGCGTGTTTTGGGTATAGAACTTAGAGTAATCAAGCTGGAGCTGAGCTGCAAGCCTTCTCCCTGGGGTCGGACTCACATTCTGTCAGAGGCTGTTAAATATGCTTCCAAGGGAAAGAAGCAGTGGTTGAAATTCCCTAGCTATAAGGCCTACAAACTCCAACAATGACTGGATGGACAAAATATTCTCAGTGGTAAAATAGTGTCACTTTTATCTGGGGTAACTGATTATATAGTTATCTAATTGGATAACTATGTAACACCCATTGAATCGAATGTAATTCCTTTCAAAACTACAAACTGAGACTATTACCCATGTCTAGGGAGGTCAAAAACCTCGGAAGGAAACTTAGTTCTAATGTTTTCCTAAACCATAATAATTTCTAACCCTTACAAAACTTCAACCCTTAGTTGAAGAAGCTTCTTTGTTACTCAAATAGAAAGCAATACAGAAATACACGCGTGATGAGAATATATGGGGAATAAGAGCCTGCAAAATTCCCAGTTCCTACTGACACATCTGCATCACCACCCCTGTATCTTAGGAGAAGGTAGAAGTGATGGGAGAGGAGAAAGACTGTCAGAGCCATTTGCCCAGTATGCATGTTGCTAGATGGTGTACCCTAGACAAGACAGGGAAGATGCATCCACTAACTCTCTACAATACGTCTGCCTGAACAAGACTAGCTTAATGACAACTTTAGTTAATAAGCCAGCGTGGACACAGGAAATGCTGTATATTCTTACCACTGTATGAGGACCTAAATGTGGATAGCAACTGATGAAAGAGAGAGAATCAGTACCACCTCCTGGGGAGACCCACAACAGGTTGTTTAGGATTAATTATTCAGTCTTGGTCACATGTACATGTGAGAAATGGTAAGGACATTTAACAGATTTTATATATATATATATATATATATATATATATATATATATATATATATGTGTGTGTGTGTGTGTGTGTGTGTGTATATGTGTGTGTGTAATATGTATGTATGTAGAACAATCATGAGTTTGGGAGAGAGGGGAAGGATACTGAAGTAGTTAGATCTGGGGAGTGAGGAGTAGAAATGATGAAGATGCAGTGTCCGTGTATGAACTTTAAAAAGTAATTAAATTTAAAAACTTGAATGGCACAAAGCAGACTGCAACAAAAACTGAGTATACCAAGTAATTGAATTCAAAATTCCTCTGAAGATGTTGCTACTAGATCTCATTCTTTTCTAGCATGATTCTTAAATCATTTTATACTTAGACATTTAAAAATTTTTAAAAATATTTCGAAATTTGTCTGCTTAAATATTCCTAAATGGTTAACAGAATTTCTTTAAAATTTATTTTTTGAAATGAAAATACAATTGCATATCACTTTTTTCTCCCTTCTTGATTCCAGAATCTTCCATGAACCCCTCATTGCTCTTTCTCAAATACATATATACAACCTTCTCAGTCTTTACAATCTTCCTGGATGTATATAATTTCAGAACTGACCACTTGGTGTTGGATAAGTAATTGCTTTGCTCTTCCATGGGGAAAATAATTTATCCTGCTGTCAGCATTCCTTAGTTGCCTTAAATTTATTGTTTGTGATTGGGGCCCAGGAAATTTACACCTTCCTTTTTAGTATCTTAACTGATGCAGTTAGAATAAAACTCTTGCACCTAAGACTTGGGAAATGTGGAAGAAGAAGAAGGGATAGAAGGATTGTAAGAATCAGAAAACCAGGAAGTCTGCTCTAATATGTTGTCTCCTAGAAAAGTTAGTGAGGCTATATCCATTAAATTTCAACAACACAGATGCCTAAACAATGTCTGAATAAGCAATAACATAATTCTTATCTTAGTTTTAATGAAATTAAGTGGGGATAATAATATATTCTTATATTAATTGTACATTTGTCATAAACTCCAGCTTACTTAAATCATCTTCATGTTAAAAATTCTAACTTTTTATTGCTTTCATAAAATAGTTATTTCACTATTCAATATAATTTGAATTTTAAAAGTAAGTTTTTAATTAACAAAAATGTATTTTAAATATTTATTAGGTGCTCTCTTTGAATATATCTCTATTTTACTTTGATATCCAAACTTTGATATCCAAACAAGTAGAATCTTTTTCCTACTTAAAACAAAGAAACAACTAGGTTCCAACCAACTATGTTATACTGATACTGAAATCATAAATACCAAAATACAACAAATTCCTAAATACACAGATGCCTTTATTATAGTTGTCTGTGTTTTCTATAAATATATATATTCTGAGGACCATCTGCTATCTCTAGATATCCCACAATCTTGAACACATTCATATTTATCAACACATAAGCTCTAAATTATAGTAATCACTTGACAGAATCAAATTTCAAATAGTGTATATAAACCCCAGGTCTGGAAAGCTCTGGGAAGTACAGAGTGTGCACAGATTTCTGCCTTCCTTTTGACCAGGGTCGATGGCCTCAATCTCGTTAGGGATACCCAAAACTTTTGAGTTGAGTCCTTTTATTCAAGCTATGCGCAAATAGTCTCCAATGGCAATAATATACAGGGCATGTTTATGACAATCAGCCAATGTGGAGACAGAGGTTGAGGTGGTATATATGTAGTTTAGGATTGATTAAGTATTCCACTATGAAGAAAAACATGACTTAGAAAGGATTAGTTAAGCGTGATGGGATGAATCATATCTATAATTCCAGAACTGAGGTTGCTGAAACAAGAGGGTAGCTGTAAGCTTGAGACTGACCACACCTATGTACCTGAGTTCTGGGCTAGCTTGCATGGGATAGTTAAAATCTACCCCTCAAAGGATTTTTAAACAAAACAAAACAAGAAAATGATAAATGAAAATATTTTTAACCTATGCCTCTAGATCCCATGTTTCTTGATTAGACAAGGCTTTTAGGTGTCTCCTGATTCTCTTAGCTGGGACATAAACATACTGAACAATATTCTTATTTTTCAATGACTGATAGAGATTGGCAATGTTACAAAAATAACTTTTATCAGAATCTAGTTTACTATTCTGATTGTAAAATAAAGAAATATGATTTGGTTATACATACAAAATCTATGAAATTTTCATTTCTATCAAGTCTGTATATATATATATACATACATACACACACACATTTCCAATAACAAAAATAATTTGGCTCAGGGAAAAGGAAACATTTTTTTTCAGAAGAAATTTAAAGTAATACTGTATTATTATTGAACTTTTCTGCAATATATGTATATATTTACTTCTCCAAACATATATCTGATGCAATACCAAAATAACAGAATAAATAAATTATTAATTACAAGTGATAGTTATAATAATTTGAATATTGAGTACTAATCTTTCTTAAAATTATTGCTATTAACTCTGCTTAACAGTATTGCTAAAAAAACAAACCAACTAAAGATAAATTTTAAAAGGTAACTTAAAATACTCAAGCATCAAATAAATTATTGCATAAAATACAAATAACTGTGTACATTAAGAAAGGAATCTATTCCATCAATCTATTTAAAGAGTGTAATGATACACGCAGAGGGCATTTCTTGGTGGTCTGAGCTTTATTTGTGCTGATATATCTATGTAAATGGTATGTCATATGGAGAGAAGAAAATCTACCACACCCAGATTGTTGGTGACTGATATCACTTGAAAAAATGATTTCCTGTCTACTCAGTCTCACCTTTATCTGTTCTCTATGATGTTTGACCAAGAGGATTTAGAAAGTTTCCCACAAAACCATTAACTGAAAGATTATATAAGACAGATTGAACAATACAATCTTTGTGGTTGTTAGTGTTGACATATTATTGACTCACAACTAAGGGAGGATATCTTAAGTTTCTTACCAGCTATTTAGAATCCCTTCTGTGTCTGATCTGTCATCCAATCAGGTAAGAGCACTGAAATATATTAACAAAACACTAGCTTCCACTAGCCCTAAAACTAAGACTGTCATCAGAAAATATCTGAATTTTCTCTCCATTTTGCTATAACCCAACTTTCTGGTGTTCTCATCAACATAATTGGTAAATGGCTTGACTTACAGTTTCTTTTGTCCTGTGACTATAAAAGTTCTTGTAACCATTCTCTTTTTGGAACATATCATTTGGGGCAATCGGAATCCCTGTTCCCATGCCAGGTTCACTCATATTCAACTCAAAACAAAATATTTCTTATTCTCTTTGAAGTGAGGACTTTGTTTTGCATAAACACCAGCCTGGGTAAATAGTAAGACTCATCTCTTCCCGTGAAGAAAAGAAGCCTTTGATTAGATTCCAAAATGAGCCCACTAAGGAAAATAGAAAACAGCTTAGTCGCTTGGATGACTTGAGAAATGAGGCAAGAAAACCAGATTTCATGCTGATGAGGATTCTCTGGGTTCACACTGCCATCACAGTAACTCCACTTTTTAATTTTTAAAACCTTGTTTATTTTACGTGTATATGTATTTTGCCTTCGTGGATATCTGTGCACTATTTTATGTGCCTTGTATCCACCTAAACCAGAAGAGGATGTTGGATTCCTTGAACTAGATTTATAGAATGTTTTAAATCTCCATGTGTGTTCCAGGAATCAGATCCAGGTCCTCTGGAAGAGAATCTAGTGCTCTTAACTTCTCAGTAATCTCTCCAACACTATAATTACTTCTTCAATCAGTATGCTAATTATATTTTTTGTTCACTTTTTGTTCATGATGATAGTTTGAGGTTTGGATTGTTGTAAATGTGACACAAGCTAGAGTCATTTAGGAAGAGGGAATCTAAATGGAGAACATGTCTTCATCAGATTGGTTTGTTAACAACTCTGTGGTGCATGTTTTTTGATTAATGATTTATATGAGAGTGACCAGGCAACTCTGGTTGATGACACCCAAAAAAGGTAGTCCTGGCATGTTGAAAACGTCATTAACAGCAAGTGAGTAAACAAAGTTCCTTCATGTACTCTGCTTCAGCTACCGTCCTAGGTTTCTGCTTGGATTCCAGCCTTGACATTCATTCATGATGAACTATAAACTGTAAGTTAAAATGATGTCTTTTGCTTCCATGTAGCTTTAAATCATGGCCTTTATAAATATCATTTTTGAGTTTATAAGACAACAGGCCATGAAGTCATTGGTTTGTGATAGCTCTCAGGGTCATTGATTTTGTCTGTCACCTTAACTCTCTGAGCTAAGTAGAATTAATGTCTTTGTGTCATGCAAAGACCCTCTTTCCCTTGTTTTAAAGCTAGTAGACTACTGAATTTGGTTCATCCACTTACTGACTGAAAATTTATTGGCAAATTACTCTAGCTACTCTATGCCTCAGTCTACCTGTTATAGTTTGATTATGAAATGTTCCTCAGAGACTCATATATTGAAGATTTAGCCCTTAGTTGATAGTTGATAGTTTGTTTCCAGAAGTCTTAAGAACCTTAAGAGGTAGGACACACCAAAGAAAGTAGATAACTGGAGATCGGTCTTCAAGCACTGTATCTTGTCCTAAAAACACCCATTTCCCCACTCTGGTTGCCATGAAAAGCAGATCCTCTTAAATAAATTCTGGATGTTCTTCCATGGCTCAAAAATACTGGTTCCAGTCAGTCTTGGATAGAAACCTTTGAAACTGTGAACAAATTTCCTCCTTTAATATTGTTTCTCTAATGTGTTTGTCTTGACCATAAAGCTAACACACCCTCTGTCTTTACGCTGTGTGATTAATATAGTTATTATAAATAAATAATACTTTATGATGATTAACTTGAGTTTATACAATGTAACTTAAGATATCAATGACTTTAAAATATGTCAGCTACATATAACCCACTAGGGATGATGGTGGTTCACTAATAGATAGAACACACACAGCTGTACTGGGACAAGGCCTACACTGCAAATCTGCCATGGAAGGGCATAAAATGCTCAGTTCCACTCTATCACCTGTAATTGATGAATTCTTTTAATATTTTAGGGACCTTGACCCAGCCAACCTGGGGCAGGTGACTGCAACTCAGAAAAGAATTTCAGAACTGGTCAACATGAAGCACTGTTGTGTTTAATAAAGATACTTTAGAATAGGCTTAAACATGAGGGTTAACAGAGGAAAAGAGGCAGCCAGAAAGCACAGGTGTGGTCTTCTATAGGAGTGAGTCCCACTCTGCTGTTTTTACAAAAGCCATATGTCAGATTTGAGGAGAGTGATGCTAAAGAACATAAATGAGACAATCAGGTAGCTCCTGGAGGATGCTGAGTAAGATTAAAGCTGTAGATCTCAGGGATAAATGAAGACGGGGTGTTTTTGTTGTTCACAATCAACAACACTGATAATCTTATTTGAGAATCCCAGAGAATGCCTGAGAAGAGAAAAATTCTATCATTCAGGCTTCATGCCTGATTAATTGCTACATTAACATATAATACACAAATAAGAGAGAAATATTAACTCTACATCTGTCAGCAACTTCCATAGCAGAAATTATTAATTATGCTGGAATTCTTGATGTTCTGATGGTAAGAGGCTTTAACCAAAGTAAGAGCCTGAAGCAGGGGAAATTCTTTCATCACCCAGGTCCTCATGATTCTCCTTGTTCTTCAATCAGACCTCAGAGCCAGCATGGGTATGTAAACTGCTGTGGCAGGAGGTGACCCTGGATGGGCAGCCTACAACAAAGGATGCGAATTATTGACAGAAGGCACTGCCATCCCTGATCATGGAAATGTCCATGTTGTTGATGAGTAGTGAAAATGTTGTTCAGCCTCCTGGCCTCATTTTTCTTCTCATCCTCTCTCTCCTTTTCAAGACAGCCAGCTTCCCAATGAAATTCACATCCTAGATAAGACCCGAGCGGCAAGAATAAGATAGCAGACTTCAAGGCTCACTGATGATGTAAGTTACAACCAAATCGAAATCACTTCTCTGTGTCCTGTCCAACAGAGATATGACATTTATATTAATATTTTGTGAAGTTTCTCAATTAGCAGATGATGAACTAGAGCTCATCATCACAGTGCAGTGATATGATTTCCCTCTTTGCATGATATTTGCAATGCAAATGTTTTAGAGGGCAGAAATGACACATTCTTACTATGTAATATCTCAAAGAGATTCTATGAAAAGGAGAAGACTTTTAATAGCATAAAAATAACGTAGTTCATATAAGTTTGAAGCTGATTGTCTGGTAGCCTACCAGACACTAATTACTGCCAGAACTGATAAGTATGGGAAAGGACATAGGTTTTTTTTTTTTTTTTCAAACTCCTGAATTTTCTTACTTCTAGAAGTGGCTAAAATGTGGTAAACACAATAATAGGATATCATAGACTCCCAGACGATAAATGCCTTAAAAATAATGAGGTGTGGTTTCCTTAGCCTAACTTTAAAATGGATTTCTTTCTTTTTCCCCCCAAAATAAAGACTGTCATCCAATGGCAATTTAAAAACCGAAGTCTTCATTTAGATCATTTCACTGTCATTTTAAAAGGTCAGAATTCTAAACAAAGAAGCACTACTTAGGAAAATTTTCCTTAATTTTCTTTATCAAGAAATGGACTTGGAAAAAAGTGCCTTCCTATTTGCCATAATTAAATTTTCCTTTAATTAAAGTTTTAAAAATAACATTTGCACTGCTGTGCTTACCAAACTACATTTTCTTGGTATCATTTGGACACACTGCTGTGCAGTTTGTGCAGTCACAGAAGTGTCTGTTCCTTGGAGCTTTCTTTCTATTTTAGTTGTGGCCAAAAGTACTAATCCTCATTTTGAGCAGACATCTTGCCTGTCCCTAAAACCATTACCTGCCAGCTAGGTTTATCAGCATTTCAAAACATCTCTCCAGGCATGCACAACAAAGTGAGGAATGGATTGCCGAAACCTGGGAGCACTGAGTCCTGTTTCCTTCTCCTGCCAGGTAGATGTGTCTGTCCTTGCAGGTCAGATGAAGAACAGAAGAGCTCCAGGATTGCTTCTAGTAAACAGAGACGACCAAACCCTTACTACCTTCTTTGTGTCTTCCACACAGAGCACTGTCAGTGCTCTGTCAGTTTTTAATCACTGAAGGTGAATCTTAAGTACTGAGATGATAAGCCCAGACTACTAGCTGACTATAACCAGAGCTTTTCATTTAGCTAAGGTGGTCAGGGGTGACCATTGTACGTGGTAAATACTAACCTGCAATCAGGAAAGGGAGAACGCTCTAGCTGGACTTTCTGTAGGTTATTGGCATGGGAAGCTGGAAGCAGCTAAGTGCAGTCAAGACAGCTCATATGATTATCTGGGTGACATTCTTGACTCTGTTTAGTCTTAGGTGTTACAGAAAGACTCGAGAATGAAAAATCTAGAAACTGGAAGCTATAGGAAATACCTGTATATTCTGTACCTGTTGCAGGAGGAGCCTGAGGATCAGGTTCTTGGACTTCTCATACACATAAGAGAAGCCTGTCAGGTTACCGCTCAGCTCAGCCTACAGAGAGGAAGGACTGTTATGTCAATAAGGTAAAACTGCACCTCCTCGTGCAGATGACACTCTCTTTATGTGCTACTGAGCATTTGAAGTGCAGCTAAGTGGTGTACATGTGTCCCAGGTGAAATGATTTCAAAACTTTCTTATGAAAGTTTTACCTCATAATATTATTATACACATTACCTCATGGTAATAGTGTTTTACCATTAGGAACATAACAAATGATACATTTCAGCTATATTAGATGCAATAGAGTGGGTTTTTAAAAATGTTTTGTAATATGAAAATGAGTAAATTTAAATTCATATATGTGCAGCACTTGTGATTTGTGCTATGTACCAATTTGGGAACTCTGGAATAGAACATTGGCATATTGAAGCTTCAGGGGAAGAGGGTGGATAGTCTTGAGAAATCTTGTATAAATGCTTTAATATATAATCATCGGTCTTAATTAGGGGAGGTTCTATTGAGATGGAACTTTTCAGAACCCAAGAACTTAAGAGAAATGACTGCCCTTTACATAATGTGGCTATTTAAGAATGTCATATTTAAAATATTTTGAAATATGTTGATATTAATGTGTCTTTGTATAAAATCCATACTTGTTTAAAAATTCTTTCTTAAAAATGTGTTTTCTTGGAAGCATTCAAAATGTCAACAAACAGTTGCAATTTTTGCAATTACAGAGTGGTATTCAGTTAATAGAAAAATTATTTTCTCATAAGCTTCATCACAGACAACTGAATATGAAGACCAAAACTAAAATAAAACTAAAACAGCAACAGAAAACTACCATCCCTATATGTAACTAATTTGTGCTGTGCACTGACAAGGACCTGATTGAAATTTCCATGCCTTCTTCAACCCTCAGATTCTTATCAGTTAAGTTAGTGGCTACTGAGAATACTCACAGGACAGGGCTGTCTAAAGGCACATTCTGTAACATTAAAAAAAAAAGACAATGTACAATTTCAAGATATTAATCTTACACAGTCGTACATTTCAATTTTTTCTTAAAAGGAGTGAGTTGTATCCAAGGAGGTTAAATGCTTTATAGACAATAAAAATTGCACTAGAACCTATGAATTCATCATCATCTTCTTCATCTTCCATATCCTCTTCATCCTCCTTATCATCTCCCTCTTCTGGTGTGGGAAGTCCTTCTGTTAATGTGTTGCTTTTATTGATTAATGAATAAAGCTGCTTCAGCATTGGCTTAGCAGAGTAGAGCAAGGCGGAAATTCCAAGTTGATAGAGGAGGAAAGAAGGCAGAGTCAAAGAGGCACCATGTAGTCACCAGAAGAGAAAGATGTCCACTCACCAGTACCAGTAAACCATGAGCCTCATAGTAAAAATATAAAATAATAAAAATGGGTTAATTTAAGATATAAGAGCTAGCTAGCAATATGCTAAAGTAATTGGCCAAGCAGTGTTCTAATTAATACAGTTTCTGTGTTATTATCAGGGTTTGGACAGCAGGGAAATGAACGAGTAGCCTCTGCCAACACCTTTCTTTCTTTCTTTCTTTCTTTCTTTCTTTCTTTCTTTCTTCCTTCCTTCCTTCCTTCCTTTCTTTCTTTTTTTCTTTCTTTCTCTCTTTCTTTTTTGTTCATTTCAACATTGACCAATCCATATTTTGCCGCATTCGGTTGTTCTTTAGTTCTGTAGGCAGTAATATCTTCTTCATATTTTTCCATTATCTTGGCAGCCTTCTTTTGGTAGGGCTCCCTACTGTCTGCTGCAGTGCTGTTCCACACTACTCCCATTTTCTTTGCAGCATCACCAAGGAAAAAGCCAGGACATTCTCCTTTGATTTGGAGTGATACTCAGAAGAGAACAAGAAGGCCAAAGGAAGCCTCTTGGGTGCATTGGTGAACTTCTTTTTGCTTTTCCCTTTGCAGGGAATGTATGTTTTCATTTTTTTCAAAACACACCTTGTCAACCTTTGACAGGTCTTCAAATACCTCCTCCCAAGTTTTTTTTTTATAAAGGGTTTCTTGTCTGGCTTTTGTTGTCCTGTAACTAGCTCTGTATAGATCACGCTGGCCTTGAATTCACAGAGATCCACCTGCCTCTGTTTCTCAAATGCTGGGAGCAGCGTATGGCCCATTTCTTTAGCAGACATATCTTCCACCTTTCTGAGCACTTTGAGAACTTTGTGAAGTTCCCAGAACCATTCTGATGTTTCTTCTTGTGCTCCTCCCAGCAAGTTTATATAAGGAATGCATATGAAGACACATAACCTCTTGGCTTTTTAGGATCTCCTTTGCCAATGTATAGTTGATTTCTTCCATGAGGCACAGAGTCTCCTAGTGCCTGTCTGGCTCTAGCTTGCCCCAGGACTGTCTCTATGGAGCTCAATTTACTGCAATTGCAGCTGGGAGCCAGATGCAGCCTTCTCACTCGCCACTCTGTAACACAGAAAAAAATTATATAACTTTTAATTCTCTGTATAATCAAATAATAGGAGAAATTGAAAAGGGAAATCACATTTAGACTGGAAACAAAAATGATTGTTTTTATGGGTAAATAAGATTTGTAATGCTAGTATTTTCCTCTTTTCTCATCATGGATGATAGAGCCAGAAATCCCAATGAAGTCTGAGGTTTAGTGATGAGGAAAAGGGACCCAAAAGTAGTCTTTACAGTCTTGAGGAGAAGGGTGTTAACCAAAACTACACCTTTCAGCTCAAAGATGATATGAAAGGATACACTCTGAGGCCAGTATAAGTGGCCTTGGTCTAGGAGCACTGATCTATTTTACTCCCCAAGTCTACATTCCAATAATGACATGTTTGTAATGTATTTATAGGAGCAGAACAAAGAAAACAATAACTTGAAACACTTCTAAATACATTGGTGGAACATTAGTAGACAGACTTGAAGAAAACAGAAAATCACTGCTGTTGGGTTGAGATCTACCCAATGTCATCCTTAGCCTTTTGTTTTGTAGAAACTAGAATTTTTATTAAATTCCTACATTCCAATAGGCCTATTTATTTATTTATTTATTTATTTATTTATTTATTGCTGACAATCACAGGGTATTTATTTAGACTCAAAGATGGCCTAGGAATTGCTATTTAGGAGACTAACCTTAGCCCAAGATAAATTATAATTAGACTCTGAATCTGCCATATTCTAAACTCTCTGCTGTCATTGAATTTCTAGTAACTTAAAAAGCCTTACAGGAGCAGTAAAAGGCACAGACTCATCAGTGGAACTTTGCTTACAAGAATAATATCACAGCCAGAAGCTAAGGAGAAGCCTAGGTCCTTTCATGGGCCAGTGAAGAAAAGGGATATTCTATTATTTAATGTTAACTTTTTCTCCTTTCCTGCCAAAGAAAGTAGCAAAGCAAGGCATTGCAAAGGGAATGGGGAACTGGACTTCCTAAGGGACTGTGGCACATTTACCAAATCTTACCTTTCCATTCAGCTCATTTGTAGGACTGATTGGTTAAAAATAATTTTGTCAAGGATGACACACAATTTTAACAATATTAAAATCCCCACATTGTCTTTCATGATTCTTTGTTTATAGCTTCAAAAAAGCAATACTGGAGCAACCTTAAACTTGATCTTGTTGAAAGAGTAGCTGCAAATTAGAAGCAGCAAGATGAGTTACCTCCAGTTGCTGGGGTATTGCTTTCCCTTTCTCCCAGAACCAGGCTTTAATTACAAAACAAATAATAAAAACTCTACTTGACTGCTCTGAGGAAAGATAGATTATCTCAGTGGCTCCAGTGGAATGCCTATTGATGTCACTGTAGAGAAGACTCAAAGTACAAAGGAGCTTTGTGCTGCCAGCAACTGAAAAAGCATCCTTTGTCTTCCTAACTTAACTGTTTTGATGTAGAAGTCAACACAAGATTAAAAAACAATTCAAACACGCTATCATTTTCACAATCACTATTGTGGTTATTATGCTTTAGAAATTATCCATGGGAAGACAATTGATGTTTTTGAGATGCTATGGGAACAAAAGAAAACACAGAATTCAGTAAATAAAGCTGATCATATCCTAGATTCATACTTCGCAAGTATATTATTTAAAATAATTATAGCCATCATATATCTAAAAAATGGAAAGATAGATACAGATTTATCATTCAAGTAGGAAATAGAAGTTCTTATTTAAAATATTAGATGAGATCGAAACCCTTTTTAATGTTGTTTGAAATTAATTAAAATATGTGTGACGTGAATATATGAGGAGGGAGGGAGGGAGGGAGAGAGAGAGAGAGAGAGAGAGAGAGCAAAGTATGGGTCTAAATATGTCAGGATTCTTCCCTTGGCAAAGTGGGGTTTCATAATGTCATCTTTAGAGACACTCTTACAAAAAAGTTAAAACCTGCTATTAATCAGATAAAGATGGCGGATAATCCAGTACAGTATATATATATATCCATGGAAGAAGATCCATACTCATGCCTTTCTTAGTACACAGGTAAAGGCAAGCTGATGGAACATGAGAGGAACAGCATAGGCAGAAACCTTTATGAAGGAATAGAGCTAACTGGAAGTATTTTCAGATGTTGGATGGCACATTCTTTCTTCTTCCATGTGTTGAGAGTTTCTTTCTGATTCTTTCTTTCTTCTTCATTACAACAGCAAATCTCATCCAGATAGAGTGGGGAAGATGGGAAGGAAATAGAAGTTGGGAGACAGAAAATACATTTTATCACCTTCAGGGAACACAAAATGAAAACTTTTTTTTTAAAGCAGCCATTATCTTCCAACTGAAATAAACCAAGATCTTTAACAAAATAAAAGGGCAAAGAAAAACAGCCTATAAAATCCACATGATTTTCAGCATTCCTCAAGAGACTGTGATGTTGACAAGAAGAAGTGAGGGATCTAAAACAAGAACTCAGTTCCAGTTAATTCAAGCGAGCTTTTGGCACTCCTAAATCCTCATCGTTCTCCAAGTGCACAGAAGGAGTGCTTTAAATAACTCATGAAAATGGCAAATCAGAGCTTCAGATTTCAAAACATTTCAATGTGAAACAGCACAAAAGAGCAGCATCGAAACTGTTGTCTTCAGCAGCCTCATCAAGTGCCGTGTACAGCACACAGTGAGGGCACAGAGAATAACACTGCACCCACTGTCCTTGTGCTGTATGGTGGTAAATATTGTGTCCTTTCAAAAATTTATAAGTTGAAGCCCTAGAGAAAAACAATATCTTCTGTAGAAGATATTATGAGATCATAATCATGTTTGAAATTTATCAATGGTGAGAATTAACATCAGTCTTATATTCCTATAGAAAATTGTATTCAACAATAGGGGCTGGTAAAGGCACATAGTGATCTTGCAGAGGACCCAGGTTTTGTTCCCAACAAACGTATATGATGTCTCACAGTTACCAGCTCCAGCTTCATGGGATATGATGCCCTTTCCTGGTCTCTGAAAGTACCTACACGGAAGTGCCCATAATTAAGAAACAGAGTTATGTTCAATGAGTTTCTAATTTATAACATATTGTAATCACTGACTTTATAGTAGGCTAACAAATTAAAACAAAAAAATCTGAGAAAAAGAGTTCAGTGCTTTAGGTGTCAATCGAGGAAATGGTTTTGCTCAAGAGCAACACTGATTTACATTGTTTCTGGGTGAACTGCACCCAGACTAAGAGAGTCTAGTGATTTCAAACGATACTGGCTTTTGTGGGCAGAAGGGTCCCAGGTCCTCACATACATGAACAAGGACTTAGAAGAAACACAGAGACAGTAGCATAGAAAATTGAAAGAATTTCGTAAGAAAGACTACATTTCCAAAGGAGGGAACAAGCCAGAGCAGAACAGAAGTTGAACAGTTTAAATGGTCTCATACACAGAGTCCTGGTTTTTATGTTGCATAATGTGGCCTTTTGAGACCTCACACATAGGTCAGGATTTGGGGCTCGTTTGCCTAGCAGTGGATTTCTTAAACTTGCTGTGTTGTATGTAGCTCTGTACACCACTTCTTTCATCATATGCCTCACAGTACCATAAATCTTCAGGAAAGCATCCGTGTTTTAATATTATAATGAATCATGGGCCGCCTCACACTCTGGATCCTCAGATGTGGTAGAAAGTGCTTCAGGAAGTGCTTCCCAGGCTTCCTCTTTGCCAGCTAGAGTCTTCTGTATGCTCACACACATACTTACACGCCTTTGTGCAAGGCGTTCTGTGTCTAATCTATACTGTGCTTGATCATCGAGACCATGCCTATCACTGCACTGCCACAGAAGAGAGGAGAATAACTAAGAGCCTGAACTACAGGCAGGAAATGCTTCATGGGGGACAAAACTAATATTCTAAGGAAGATGATTCTGATCCTCACTTCTGAGTATGAACTCACAGATGTTGTGGCATTCTTAGGATTATTAACTCCAGAGACTTTCGTGGCTCCAATCATGCCACTCCACTGACATTTTAACCTGTGATATCCTGGCTATATGTCTTCTTGCTACCTGTGCACTCAGACCAAAATGGAAGCACTAAGAGAAAAACCAAACACAATACAATAAAACAAAAGAGTTGAATGGCGCTGCCAGTAAAGGAAAGTTCACTGTCTCTGAAGTCAATTTAAGATAACTTCATTCTTTTTAAAAGTTATAACTATACTCTAAACTAATACCTTTTTACAATAAACTTGCTTATTCTATGCATCACTATCTTAGGCCTCCAGAGTATGCTCTTCTTAAATTTGTATCAAGAAGGACTGGAGCAGGCACATTTTCTGTAACACATTGAACTTTGGAAGACTGAAACCCAGGCTGGACTAAAGCGGATGAGATACCTTATCAGAATAATCTCTTGCCTACTTATACTATACAATTTATTCTGTTGTTGCCATTAGTTATAATACACTTGCTGCATCAAAGTGTAAAGGATATCAAAGTAGCAAGACTTTACTTCAATCAAGAAAACGTCTGTTAAATCTTGAATCTTGCACGCATTGCTTACTTTTCTTGTTACCATAACTGTTTTGACAGAAGTACTTAAGAATGGGAAGTCTGGGGGTTTCTCCTCGTTTGTTTCTTCCCAGTACAAAACAAAGGTAGAACAAATGTTGAAGGGGAAGCCATGCTGTCAGCATTTAAGGCAGCTAAGCACATTTTGTCCAAAATTAGGAAGCAGAGAGATGAATGTTTACGCAGCTTACCCGCTCCTTTTTATTTAGTCTGGGACCCCAGCCCATAGGATGGATCTGTCTACATTTAACATAAGTCTTCTAAACTCAGTTAATCTAGCCTAGACAGTTCCCCAAAGATATGTCCAGAGGTTTGGTTCCATAGTGATTCTAAATCACATCATGTTGACAATCAAAATTTCTTTAAATTTTTTGAATTTATTTTGTGTGTAAGAGTGTTTTGCCTGTATGTTTGTATGCACACATCCACATGTTTGCTGGTCAGAAAACAGAAGTCAAAAAACAGCTTCAGATGCCCTGGAACCAGAATTACGAATGTTTGTGAAGTTGAATGTCCTTAAACTCTGAGCCATTTCTTCAGCCCTGCCAATCAAGATTAAAGAAAATATCAGGTACCAGGGTTAGTAACACAGAGATCCATAGTGAGATGGCACGCTCTAGAATCTGACCACAGGTGTGTGTGCTTTCTCAACTGTGGTCACAAAGTCAATTCAATTTGCAACACATAAAATAGGAATAAAGCAAGAATTCAACATTACCAAGTTCTAGAAGCAGAAGACATCTCAGATACATTTGATGTTATAACTGCTTCCTGTTGAAGTTTTGTTCTTGAAAGCTTTTGTGATACAGTGGCAATTTCATGATAGAGGCCTCTTTCTTCCTTTCACATCATGGCCAAATCACTGCCTTTCGGTACCTTAGCTTCCATAATGTAGAGCAAAAACAAGATTCCAGTTATTTTATGAATTTCATGCCCAAATGAGAGTTCTTGATATCAACAAGATATTAAAATAATACTAACACTTTAACATCATCTTTACTTGGGCATTGTTTGTGATAGTAGGAATGCAACATTCTTTCTGGGCGTCATAAAAAACTGCTGTTGGCTACTTTCTGCAGCATAAGGCTGAAGATTTTACAGAGAACTTTTAAAAGTATTTTGAAAAATAAAATGTACTTTTGCTTACAGCTTGTGAGAAGTATGTATGCAGATAAGAGTCTAGAAATGGGTTCTAGAAATATACGTTATAACTGAAAAAGATGTTTTCCTTCAATGACAATTAATATTCAGATTATTTAGCATTTGGAATGTAAATCAATAGATTACACAGAGAAAATTTGTACCATGAAGGTAAAACAAATCTCATCAGACCTTAATTCCTGGTTCTCAATCTAAAGTTCTCCCTTTCTATCATTATATAGAAATTCTGTTTGTGAAGTTGGAAAGGATACTGTTATCATTCTTTGTTGGCGGAGGCTGCTTGTTTGTTCCCAGGATGCCCAGAACCGAAATAAGCACACAAAACTGTATTAATTAAATCACTGCTTTTCCTATTAGCTTATATATATTTATAGCAAGCTCTTATATCTTAAATTAACCCATTTTTATTAATTTATATTTCACCATGAGGCAAGGTTCTGTATGGAAACTCGTGCCTTTCTCCTCTGGCGGCTATATGGCTTTCCCTGACTCTGCCTCCTCTTTCTCTATATCTTTTCAAGCCTGGCTACACTCTGTTAAGCCATTGGCCGAAAGCAGCTTCTTTATTCATTAACCAATAAAAGCAACACATATACAGAAGGACTCCCATACCATTTCTTCTCCACAAAGCTAATGAATGGCAAGCTAAAATCAGTTCCACCAAAATTTGAATGACAAAGAAATTGAGATTATCAGTTCGTTGGATTTTTTTTTCTTTTGTGAAAGCAAATCTAGTCTAACTCTCTTGCTGGTGCTCTAGATAAGAAATAAATGGTTAGACTGCTAAGAATTGCTGGAAGGATACATTTGCTAACCTGTAATAGAAAAGGAAGTAGAGTTTTGATTGATACTTTCAAAACGGTTTCTGCCCATCTTCATAACCCCTCAAATGATGAGTTTAACAAGGGGGTCAGATTCTGGATTTAATTACTCCTTAGTATTGGAAAAACTCTCCTTAGGATTACAACTACTCTTGTGCTTCTTAAAAGAAAAAAAGAAAAAAAAGATAAAAGATAAAAGCAACCCATTAACTGTGCTCTGGAAGAATAAACTGGGATCCGATTTCATAGTTTAGTGATCAAATTAATTAGTGATTTTCAACCATTTTAAAACACATGTGCTAAAGCACTGAACTCCTGCCCCTGGTGAAACTTTTAAAACCCTTTTGAGACACAAATGCAGAGAGAAATAATATGCAACATAATGAGAAACATTTCATGCTATTTAGTGATGTTTATTTCTAGAATTCAATTACTTTAAGACAGTGGCTTGCAACAGTCACTGTATTAAGAAACTGGGCAAACACCAGTGTACGATTATTTCTGCTACAATACACACACACGCACATGCACACACACAGATACACACACACACACACACACACACACACACACACACACACGTGCTAACCAGGAAAGCATTCATGAGCTGGACACTTGTAGTCAAGGCTTTTCTGCAAGGGTGTAATGATCTCTTGCCCCCAGTTGCTCTTGTCCTTTCTTGTTCTATTCTCAAGAAGAAACAGCACTGCATTACAGACAGCATTCCCCTGAGAACCCAGTCCTGTGTAGAGATACAGGTGGATATCCTGCAAATACAATTCTTTCTTAGAAATAGCCCTCAGTGTTTTTTGTTTTTTGTTTTTTTGATACACATACAGGGTACATCTTCATCATGTGGAGTCATCCAGAAAGCTGAAATGGATCGCACAAAACTCCTTGTGCTATCTAAAACCTTTCATACTTCTAGAATTGTTCCATACTCTATCTCTTGGCCCACTGAATACCAATTCCTCATCACTTACACCCTCAGTTCTCAAACTCTTTCTATAGATTTCAATGTAAGGATGGCTGCAAATAGATCAAAAGCCAAAAAGCTTCAATCAAGGTTGATATTTAGTCTATGAGAAAAGGAAGATAGATAGCCTCCTTTCTCTTTCTCTTCTTCCTCATTCTCTTCTTCTACCTTATTACATCTTAAAATAAGTAAAATGATTTGGTCAGGACCATCCAAAATGAAGCAAGACCTAAGTCATAACGCATGGATGCTCAATTAAACTGTCTTTTATGATGTTGCTGCTAATTATGTGGAGTCCGAAAAATTCTACATATGTATTCCTGCTAGGGGCCTCCATTTAAAAAAAAAAACACCCTTGTTTTGTGGTTATTTGAAGTTAAATAAAAATAAACAGTTAATGCTCCTCTTTCCTGATGTAAGTCTTTAAATTACTGTGCATGCTACCTTTCAAGGGCCAATCTGAAGGGTGTATAGAATTCTTCTCTAAACCTTGGGAGAGGGTTGAAGTGAGGGGAGAGGCAGGGAAGGGAGCAGAGAAAAGTGAAGAGCTCTATAAAAATCAATAAAATTAAAAAAAAAAGAATTCTTCCCTGAGTATTGGTTCATCCGGCAGATATGTGCCATTTTAAGAACAAGAGGTTTCTGGAGTGACCGTGCTTTAGAATATAAACTTTGGAGCTAAGTCTGAGAGCTACAGTTTTATTGTATAATTGAAAACAAACTGAAACAGGGTTAGAGTATAAGCATCTCTTTACCCGTGCAACCCTGAGCTGCACTGACAACCAGTAAGAGAAGTTCAGTGGAAAGCAAGTGACAGATTTCAGATAATATCCATTGGTTTATGTACAGACAGGTTATGATTGTGTATCATACTGTCAATGAGAGACACTGGGATGGAAGATACAATACAAGAATATGTATGCTATCTTTAAAAAAAAACAATTGTTTTATTTTTAAGTTTGCTTTTTAAACTTTTTTGTTTGTTCCCAATGTCCCATTGCCTTCCCTTCCTGTGGTGGTTTGAATAAAACTGGTCCCCAAAGGCCCCTAGGAAATGGCATTGTTTGGAAGGATTAAGGCATGTGGTCCATAAAAGTAGGTGTGGTCTTGTTAGAGGATGTGTATTCTTAGGAGTGAACTTTAACACTTCAGAATATCTATCCAGGCCCAGTGTCTCTTTCTCTTTCTGCTGCCTGCAGATTTAAATGTAGAAGTCTAAAGCTACTTCTTTAGCTCCATGTCTCCCACATGCCTCTATGTTTCCTGCTATGATGATCTCTAAGTCAGCACCAACTAAATGCTTTCCTTTACAAGAGTTACTATGATCAGAGTGTCTTTTCACATAAATAGTACTCTAACAAAGACACTTTCCATTTTAATGTTTTTTCCTTATGCTTTCTTGATTTCTGATTTTCCTTGTTGTTCTGCAAAGTTCTGAACCCAACACCCAATTTCTGTATGAGTCATGAGATCATTATTTTTGTTTGTATCTTAAATTCCAGGGCTCCATGTTTTCACATCCTCTTGCTTTGCTTCCATCCTTGCTTATTCTTTCTCTCCTTGTTTATCTTTTAAATTGTCTTAGTCTTTATAATATGTAAAGTATCTTCACATGTTCACATGTACTTTGACCTTTGATTTTCATAACAACCAATTGAGTTGGTGATAATTGTAACTCCTGACAATAAATAAAGAAAAGAGTTTCCGAGAAGATAAATATGTGTTTGACCTGTGATCATCTATCATTACAAGAAGAGCTAAATTTTAAATTAAGATATCTTGACTTTTGTGATTATATCACACTGCCTAAAAGTTTATTGATAAATTTCCTTCTGCTTCTATGGCATCCCAGTACTGTGCAAAATGATGGAAGTATATTTTAGGAAAGAGAATGCAACTCATTCTCTTAACTTGATCTGACATAAAACATGACAACTACCTAACACAACTTACTAAACTTTAAAAAAAGAAAAATAAAAGAAATTCAGTCCTCTTTTATCCCAGAGTGAGGTCAGAGTATCTTGCTGAACGTACTTACTCAGAAAACAAAAAAGAATGACTTCAGCTACTGTCTAGTTTACTCTGAATCTAACAGATGAGCAAATTAATGATCTAGAAATACTAAGAATTTACTCCCAGCTTATACTTTTCCTTAAGAGCATTAGGAGTTCAATGTACCAGCCACCTTTAAACTCATTTACTACTGAACTCTACCCTACAAACTATGAAGAAATGAGATATGTCATGTTGAAGCTCGACTTTAAAATATTTTTTTTCCAACTTCTCTCTCTCCTGTGCAAGTGCAAGGGAGGACTCTTCTGCTGGAGGCAAGATCCCTAAAAGAGCATGGGAATTATTGTGAGGAAAGACTTTCTTTATTAAGCCCTTGGGAATGTGAGGGATTATTCTTTACCACAGCAAATCATCCCCTAGCCTGACTGTAGATAAATTGTGACTCATGAGTCTTCAGTCATTTAATTAGACTTATGCAAGTACTATACACATTGTTATTTCTGGTAATATAAAATAAGCGTCTCTAGCCTAGTAAATCATTGATCTTTGCAAATATTTTTTTGTGTGTGTGTGTGTGTGTGTCAAAAGAGAACCAGTCCTAGAAATACTCTCTTAATTCTCTAAAAGAAGATGAACTCAATTTTTCTAAACTTTCAGAAATCCATATAGGGATTCCAAAAAGGCAAAGATTGAAAAGCAGCAGAATCCCTACACTTAGCAGACCTGTGGTTTATCAAGAGAAAGATAGTTATGCCTAGAATTCAGATGATTTAGCCCAGCTAGCATTTCTGATTCTCAATGTGTATCTAAAGAGTTAAGCCTAGTTGAGGATAGAATAATTAAAGTAGGAACGAAGGGATGTGCATCTTTACTAGAAAAGAATATTTATTTGCTTATCTAATCATGTCCTTGGGACATTTCTACTTATAACTATAGAAATCACACTGAACATGCTAATTCTTTTGCAACTCTCATTAACTTTCCCAAAATGCAAGCAAATTCAATCCTATGTGATAAGGTTCTGTCTTACATTTAAACTTTCTTCCCCAATTTTACTCTGTTTGCTCTCATGTAGTTTAAATTTTTCCAAAGTTTCTTTGAATCTCTGCCCATACAAATTATCCATGTTTAGTCCAAAGGTAGGGTTAGAAACAATATTTACTAGCAAAACCAAAATTATATTTAAGGCAAGAAATCAATTAGCAGAAAATGAATATTTACTGATCTAGAATGGTTTATAAATTCTATCACTGTCTTAAGACATAAAGATACATATAATATAGCAGGCAAAGTCATATTGCGTGACTTTCTGAGGAAGAAAGACGCCTTGCTCAATGGACACATCAGCAAAGGTCTTTCTTTTCTGGTTCACTGTGAAGAGAAGAACTACTACAATCAGACAAAAGGCTCCAGTTCTGCAACTTTTTCTTTTTTTCATGATTTTATCTGTAAAATCGAGTGGGGTGTCTATTTTATATTAGAATTGTTACAAAATTTATAAATAATTTCTATTTTATCTTACAGTACCAGTCTATAAAGTGGCATGTAGAAACGCTAAAAGTCATATCTGCAGATTATTAAGACAGAGCAACACATGGGCAGGAGATGCTGTGAGGAGAGGAATGTCCTTCTGTACTTGGCAGCTCTTTGCAATCATGGAAAGCTGCTGATATTTGCCCTTCTATGTCCAGCTGTTTCCTTCTGTTCCACCTGATGCAGTGTAAGGAAAAGTCCCTGCAGGTGTCTGCGGCAGCCAGCAGTTAGGCTGTGAAATTTTTCCTTGAGCTGATAAGAAATAGCTTATTTCTCCTGGTCTTTCCAATCCAAGGAAGAATTTTGCTAACTTTAAAACTTTCCCTGGACTAAATTTATAATTTGATATTGACAAACATGAACAATAACTGTTCATTAGTATATTTATGTCATCAAACACTTCAAGTCTTTAATAAACATCTTTCTTGTAGCAATTAATTCTAAGTGGTGCTGTGAGTATTAGCTCACACTGCAGCCAGTATATCTAAAGTTAAATTTGACTTTGTCAGGAGAGTGTAGAGCTTCCTAGTGTCGTTTCTACCAAACACCTTATATAAGGCTGAAGCTTTATAAATGTTGGTGTAGTCAACAGTTAGAAATCTTAAGTATTCTAGATCAAATCAGACCATCAGAATCTTCTAAAGTTTCTGCACACTCTATGACAAACACAATGGTTGCCTGTAATTGAAACATATCTAAACAAACAAACAAAAAATCAACAATAAGAGAGCTTTATATTCATTTCCTTGAAGAAATTATATTAGAGTCATGTTCGCAAGTAAGTGCTAAAATAAAATAGAATATTGAACTTTGATGGGAAGATAAGTAGGTGAGAACAAATTTCCCAACTAAGTTGGGTAAAACAGGTGAATTAACAATGACATTTCATTTGTCATATATAAGATATATAATTTTCCCCAAACATACTTCTAAAATGTTAACGTCAATATGTAGCATCCCATCAGAGTATTTCCTGCTGTCCCACGTAGGTCCTCTAGAATACTCAGTCTAGTGACATAGGCATCCCTGACACTGGGAGTCTCTATCTAATAAATGGTTAATTTCATTTTAACTTAGTTAGAAGTGTGAATGTATTGGTTTAATGGAAACAAAAATCATTTTATTCTGCTAATAACTGCTATTGGCAAAATTTAATAAAGGCCTCATTTCCAGAGAGAAGATTCTCAATAATCTCAAATTTGATTCAATTTTTTTCCCTCTTTCAATTAGATTTGTCTCATTTGGGTGTCTAAGACTATGCCTTGTTGTTCTAATACTTTATTATATATAGCTTAGAGATTTTTTTCTTCATCTTTCTTTTCTACATCTCCTGCTTGCAATTAGCACAGGCAAAAATATTAACTTCTCCAACCCCTACTTAAGTTAGCATTGACAGTTGGAATGGCATGACCTCTATTAACTTGACTACCAATCTGAAAAACCCCTAAAAACCTGTTTATCTAATGTAAAGTCTGAAAAACTGAAAATTTCCCTTCCTTCTTGGCAGATATAGTGTCTAGGCAATCCAATTTTAGATAGTTTAAAAAAAGGTAGAAATTTACTATATGGCTAAAAAGGATATTTTACTATGGGGATTATAATAGCATAATAAATATTCCATCTGTTTCCTTCTTCCTTAACTGTGCATTAGATACCTGTATTCTGAACACCTATGAGAAAAACACTAACAGAACCCCAGAGACATGAAATCAAGGCCAACAGGTACTTCCTAGCCCTCATCTTGTTACAGGAAAAAAGCAGTGATCTATTTGTTAAGTCTTTGTGTTATTTGTAGCTGTTATCAGTTAATTTTCTGTTGCGGTGATAAAACATAATGACCAAAGGCAATTTCTGGAGCAAAGAGTTCATTTTGGCTTATGGCTCCAAAGGAGAATTCATAATGTAAGGGGAAGCATGGCAGTAGGCTGGCAGAGCAAGAAAATGAGAGATCACATCTCCATCTTCACGTAAGAAGCAGAGAAGCAGATTGGAAAGAGCATACATCTATAAAGCTCTCCATCCTGTCCCGGTGACATACTTCCCTCAGCAAGGCTGTATCACCTCAGCAAACAGCACTACCAGCTAGAGACCAAGTGCTTTGTCAAATACCTGATCCTAAGGGGTATAGTTCTCATACAACAACCAAACACATTCCAATTCAGACATTCTAGATATTTCAGTTGTACCTGAAACAGCATTTTGCCTTATGCCATCCAAATCCCATAACTATTGTCATACACTGGCTTTATATAGGAGAAGAGGCACAGATAGAGGAAGTCTGACCGGCAGTTGATTGCTTAACTCATTCTCATTATCCCAGAGGTGGGGAGACCCTTGAGAAATATTACCATATTTTTTAATCAGTCCCAAACTAATACCATTGTCCATCCTTCCTCTGTTCTCTATAACTCTTTGTCATTTTGTGCAAGTATTTATGACCCTTATCTTTTATACCCTTTTCTTTGATAAGCAGTTAGAACTTTCCTATGCTGAGTTTCATGTTCACCCTCCAATTGTGGGCATCCCATCCCAAGTCATCTCATCTCTCCTAGCTGTGGTAAAAAGAAGGCAAGAAGCAAATGTCAAGGCTGAACACGCCCAACCATGTCAAACACTGAAGGCAAGGTTTGCCTTTTTGCCCTTCTCCCCTTGCTAAAACCTAGATTGCATCCCTAAAGCTAGCCTCCAACATCTATTACCTTATTTGGCCACTGACTCTTTCCTGAGACAAAACACCAAGGTCCAACAATCCAAAGTCATTATTTGACTAATATATCCAATCAATATTTACCAACTCAGCTTCTCACAGACTCACCCTTCTCCTTAAAAATCCATTCCTGCAAATACACCTGTATTGCATACTTACAGGTGCTAGTTTGTTGGGCTTGACTCTGCTGCTTCTCCTGCTTTGCAATCTGCCTTTGTAGCCCCATCCACCCCCACCCTGCTTGCTTTCTCCAGGGGAATAAATCTCTTTTGCCCTGAGAATTTGGTGTCTGAGTATGCCTTGTGCCAACTCCCCAAGACCGAGCTCCCTGACAAAGGGTAAGCATGTACGAAGGTTACCAGACAGTCATCTGTCTTTAGACAGGATCTATGTCTTTAGACGTCTGGGCTTTTCGGGCATTTAGTTTTGTTTTGTTTGTTTTTGTTTTGTTTGTTTTGTTTGTTTGTTTTGTCCAATTCCAAGGAATTTGGTTAAGAAATATATTTTCTTTGGCAACATTGTACTTTTTTATCCTTAATCAAACGCACCCTTTGATTTGGATTCTTAGGCATACTTCTCTTAGCATTTTTCTCCTTTTTACCAAAGAATTAAGACAGACATGAAGCATGGGAATAACAGCAGTAGCCATTCTCCTGAGCTGGCATCTGTCAGAGCATTCTTTCAGAGAAGGGTTGCTCTGATTTTCCCAATTCTATAATGGATACAACATAACGATGTCTCATTTTGATTCTATATATTAGTTTCCAGTTCTGGTAACACTTCTGGCCATCAGAAACATTATTAATACATATATGGACCTTGGGCATTTCTGTGTTTCAACCTTCAATATGACTCCATATTGTACTTCACTTTCCTCCATATAACAAAAAGAGAAAATAAATATAAACATTATTGTTTGTAATTTTGTTTTGAATATGCCAGTTCTTTTCTCCTGCCAGTAGTATCCACATTAGATTCACGATCTAGAATTTGGAAGACTCTGTTTGTTGTTGTTGGGTTTGTTTGTTTGTTTTTTGGTGGTGGTGATAGTAGTTTGACTTAGACACATATATTGTCCAAATGCAAATGTTAAAAACTTGAGATTTGCTGAACAACAATTTTATGGCAACATATGTTCTCCCTCTTATATCATTCAATGCTTTTAATTATAAGCTAAGCAAGGCAGCAGACTGGAATTTGAATGACAACAAAGGGTGCAGGGACACTTCAACAAATAATTTATTTTCTTTAAGAAAAAAAGAACTAGTGCATTCAATTAAGATTAAAAGTATATGCTTGGATAATCCCAGGAGTTTAGATAGCATTTTTCTAAAAACTTAACCTTTTCCAAACTTTTTTACCTATCATTCTGGCATATATCTGGAAGATGCTTACTTCCTACCTATGAGTTGTAATTCATCAAGGGCAAAAATCAACAAATTCTGGTCATCAGTACGAAAGTGATGCATGTTTCTCAACAGGAAGTCTCAGAGAACTCCAAGAGCTTCTCTGACTGAGTTTAGAGTAGTCTTACTTCCCGTTTCATAAGAAAGCAGTGATGATCACTAACTGCCTGGCAAACCCAGACTGTTCAAGTGTTTTCAGAGAGGACAGGGCCAAGTAACAGTTGACTCAGGTTCACAGGTGTCGATAGTCATTGTTATTCTTTTATTTTCCCTTTAAAAGAAGAAGCAATAGCTTTCTAATTCTATTCTAATTAGACTTATTATCTTTTGAAAGTAGAATATGCCTGTATTATTAAGCATCTTACAGGGATGCTATTTCTATTCAATGTTTGACTACAAAGGCATCAAAAAAGACAAGAGTTCTGAGGTCTGCTTAGAATTCAGTTAATGACAAAACAAATGCGCTTGCTGCTTAACAGACACTGTGGCGTGCAAAACTCCATGACTTTCCACATTTGTTGTTTGTTTAATTTATTTTAAGCAGCTGTACTGAAGAGCTGGCCACTGGCACGTGGTCTCTGGAGAATCTACCCATTTGTCTTCTGATGTCTTTGTATAACTGTTCATTTTATTTCTAATAGACTTTTAACTTCTCACAACTCTGAGATAACACATGGGGGAATAAAGTGTTCCCATGTTTGATTAGGTTATTATTGATAGTAGGTAAATATCTTAAAGGGGCCTTGATGGAAAGACCACAATTGGTATGAAGGTTTAATATTACCAAAGAGAACTTTAATTTCATTGTTTTCTGTAATCACTGATTGATTAGAGTAATATACTTTCAAATGTTCTGTCATACACACATAGAACAGGAAGAGGAAACCTGATGAGGAAACCAGGAAGAGTTCAGGCAAACTGCTGAGCATAGAGTATCACAGTACTTACTCTTGCTGAGCAGCCCATAGAAGCAGACCCATTGAATTTGTCCTCCTCATTTCACCATTTGATCTATTTGCTTTCTTGTCTTTTCTCACCTAGTCTTAGCCGTGGTTAGTTTCTCAGTTTGAGTAACAGAGAAACAAGTCTACAACATTAATTTGGCAATAGGCTCACAAATATATTCTGAAACAAATCTATTTTAAGACACAAGTATATACATACATAAAAGAAAAAGAGATGCTTTTTAGAGCATGTTATGTGTTTTGTTCCCTGAAAGAGAATGTCAGGTGACAGTTCTGCCGGTTGTACTTTGCCTTTGCCTCGTTTCCATGTTAACTGGCTCCTACCTGATAAATATCAGCAATTCCCCACTCATGCCTTCAGCTTTACTGCTCCTTTGGGAGGCCAGTAAAGCAGCTGTGTAATGGACCAATGTCAGGGAAAAACTAATAATATTCACCTGATAACATTCCCTGTTCGGAGAAAACCTCCAGGCCTTCATTCCTCTTTCCACCAAGTGAGCCAGATTAAAATAAAAGGGGTCTGCCTCCTATGACTTAAGGCTGTTTTCTGCTCTAGAGAAAACATCAGAGGTATTTTTATAGGGGTTCACATTTAACTACTATATAGTCCCCATAAACTTAGCTGTCTTTGTTTTAGTCACACATAAGTCAAAACATAAAAATCTCTTACAGAAAGCAATACGGCAACCCCTGGTGCTTACTGTTCAGAAAGGGACTCTGAAATCCCACCCTGATTCATTACCATCCCTTAGTACTCGGCAAGGTGTCCGAAGTCCCAGCATTATATATCTAGTGGTTCTTTGGTTGAAAAGTATCCAGTTAAAACACAAGAATTTTTGGAGAACTAACACCAAGAATATATTATAAGGCAGGTTAGGATTCTGTTTTTGAGAGGTGGAGACCCAACAGTACCATGTGAGCCAAGAAGTAGGTTACACAGAAGTGGCAGAAATAGCTGTTCAAATATTCCACTTTCTAATTTTGACACCACACAAATTGCCAAGAAAACACATGGTTTTCTGTCAATAAAATCTAAAATATTCATTTGTTCAAATGTAAACTTCTTGATTAATTTGTATATTTCCCTTTAATTCCACAGATATTTGTCACAAATATTCTCTGAGATAACCAGAATGTGATTTGTAGGAGAATAAGACAGGAACTACATCCTCATTACAATCAGTAATGGGAGAGTCATTGAAAAGATCAAAGTATTATCAGATGAATATAGTGACACATGAAGCAGGAAAGAAAAGAAAAGCACTTTACTGTGTTTGGTGGATCAGAAAGATGTACAGCATGTAGAATGTGATTTTTAGCTTGACTTAAGAGTTTGTTGGTGGATCAGAAAGATGTACACTGTGAAGGAATGTGATTTCAGCTCGATTTAAGAGTAGAAGTAATGAGGGCTGGGTCATGGTGGCACACGCCTTTAATCCCAGTACTTGGGAGGCAGAGGCAGGCAGATATCTGTGAGTTCGAGGCCAGCCTGGTCTACAAGAGCTAGTTCCAGGACAGACTCCAAAGCAACAGAGAGAAACCTTGTCTCAAAAAAGAAAAGAACAAGAGTAGAGGTAATGGAGGAAGGTGTTAGGAAGACAAAAACATGGAAAAAAGGATTGAAGGTTTACAAAACTTCAGATGTCACTAGTTGTCTGGTATGGCTTCAGATCTAGATACAAAAAGGCATACAATGTGTGAGATCATTCTGTCAATCAACGACTGAACATTTTTTATTTTTGAAGAAACAACTTTGAAATACCACATTAAATACGTTTTTTTTTTTTGGAGCAAAATCCACACTTGGAGGTCTGTCTTAAAACTTTTTGAAACACAACAAACATTTTCTTTTATCTCTTGAACGTCTAGAATGGAGGAGCCTAGGAAAACGGGCGAGTGGCCAAGGGGAACCTAGAGTGAGCTTACAACAAAGCAAGCCTCGGAATGACTGCGCTGCTGGGGACTGATGGAGTGCTCTGCTCCTCTCTGAGAGGAGCTGGATGAGCTAAGGGGAAATGTGTCAGTCTCAACACTTACTCAGCTGACAAAAGCCCAGCAGCAGCCTATTCACTGCTAATAGGGGCCTTAGTGCTGTAGAGAAAATGGTATGGAGGCGCTATGCAGCCCAAGACCCTACTGAGTACTAACTCACATGACCAGACCTGATAATGCAAACTTATTCCCAGCACCTGCTCCTGCTCCTGGCCCTACCCCTGCCATGCAGCTCTCCTCATTCTGACCAGGAATCTTCAGACCCTCTTTGCCAGGAATCCAGCTTATGTCCGGGCTCCACAGTGAGTGTGCCCACTCTACTCCAGGCTTCTAGACCACACAGGCGAACCCAGTTGAAGCTCACCTTTCTTTTCTCTGCCCCATCAGCACTCTTCGACAGCTCATTACAATCTACAGCCGTGCCTCTGTATTCTGGCTAAAAACTCATATCAAACTTCACTTAGTCTATATGCTAGACCTCATTTAAAAGCACAAGTAGAAAAAAAAAGACAATATGTCCTCCCCACAAACCAATGCTCCAATACAATGGTCCCCAATAAGACTGTTTAAGATGAGCCTCAAGACACTGACTCCAAAAGAACAGTCATAAGCATGTCCAAAGAGTTCAAGGCAGATACAAATGATAACACGAAACTGAACATAAAGGGGACAAAGATAAACTAAGTAAAGTTCAAGAAAACACAACCAAATGATGAATAAAATAACAAGATCATTCTGGATGTGAAAATTTAATTCAAATGAGAGCTGGAAATAAAGAAGAAAACCCAAACTGAAACAAAGTTAGAAATAAAAAACTGAGCATGTCTTATTAAAAAAAAAAAGTCATTGAAAGGTTTCAGCAACATAACGGATCATGTAAAATACAGAGAATATCAGGTCTTGGAAATAAGGCAGAGAAATCGAATCATTTAACCAAAGAAAATTATTTTTTTTAACAACCACACCAATGAAATGGACAGAAACTGTAGTATAAAACTCTTCAAATTGTGGATTCAGAAGAATTCTTGATGACAAAGAAATAATTTTCAATAAAGTCACAGAAGAATATTTGCCAGAACTTAGAAAGCAGACACCTATCTAGCTATATGGGGCATACAGAATACCAAACGAACAAGACAGGAACATAAAATATTCATGTCATATTATAGTTAAAACAACAAAGAAACGAATATTGATGACCTCACTTCATCAAAAAAATAAATAAATAACAGAGAATAGAAGGTTTGGAGCTTGGCGTGATGGTTGCACATGCCTTTAATCCCAGTAACTAAGAGGTAGAGGCAGGCAGATCTCTGAGTCTGAGGCCAGCTTGATCTACATAGTGGGTTCAAAGACAGCAAGGAATAGGTAGAGAGAGAGACACCATTTTTAAATACCAAACCAAACCAATTCAAGTCCATCTAACCCATTTCTAATAATCTGTATTTCCACTTGACTGTGGCTTACCAGGATGAATCTAACGAGCATATGTCCGTCTGTCTCACGCTGGAGAATCATGGCGTCTGACTGACTCTGCTTCTTTCTCCCAGCATCCTGTTCTGTCTACTCTGCCTGTCTAAACTGCTGTCCTATCAAAAGCCAAGGCAGTTTCTTTATTAACCAATGAAAGTAACACATAGACAGATGACCCTCCTACATCACTAAATAAATGAATGGAATCAAGAAACAAATAGGCATCACTAGTCTAATATCTGACAAATTAACAAATTAGACTTCAAGCCAAAACTAATCAGTATAGATAAAGAACGTTACTTTATCAAAGGCAAAACCCACCAAGTGGATCCTGCAAATGTAAATATATTTTCATAAAATTTAGGAACATTCAATTTCATACAATAATACTGTTAGCCATTAAGCCACAGATAACTCACATTAGTAACAGATGACCTCATATTTCACTTTAACCAACTGACAGATTATTCAGACAAAAAAAGTTAAACAGATAAATAGAGGTGCTAATTAACATCATAGACAAATGGCCACTGGATGGATACAAACACTACCAATATTAATTCTATTTTTTTAAGATTTATTTACCGTTTTTGAGTGTTTTGCTTGGGTGTATTTTACCACATTTCTTTCTGGTACTACAGATCTCAGAAAAGGATGCTGAAACCCCTTGAACTGGAGTTACAGGTTATTGTTAGCTACCATGAAAATGCTGGCACAAGAACCTAGGTCCTCTGCCCATTAAGCATGTGTTCTTACCTGCTGAGTCATCTCTCTAGCCCCCAAATACACATTGTTCCTAACCCCTCATGGACGTTCCTCTCTATTTGAGCATGTGGTGGGACAAAAAACAAACATAGAAGCCAGAAAAATAGAAATAGCTCTATAGAACTTATCTGACCACGTATCTGAAAGAAAGATTGAAATCAATAGCAAAAGAAACTGCAGAAAATGTACAAATACATGGAAATTAAGCAATTTACTATTTAATGATGAAAATATTGAAATATCAATAAGAAAATTTCTAAATTCTTAGAATTAGATTAAAATAAAAAATGCAACATGTGAAAATTTTGAAATACAGTGATAGCAGTTCTAATGATTAACCAACTGTACTTCATCTTAAGATTCAAAGAAATCTTGTTAAAAGGTAAAAAATCATCTCATTCCTGTTTTATACAAAATTTAAATTTAATAATGTCTTGGTATGTTTTCTGGGTTTTGACAGTTTTCACACCATATACCCTGAGCTTCACCCTGATGAGATAAAATGTTCTGCCAAATAATCTTGAAATGTTCTGCCAAGTTCCTATGTAACCAAAAATCCTTGAGAATCCCCTGGATTTTCAGTTTTGTTTTTGTTGCTGTTGTTGTTTGTTTGTTTGTACTATATAAGCCCCATTTTCTCCTATGTTCAATGTTATTTTCTCAAACCCCACTTTAGGGAGCTAGCCCTGTCTGAGAGAAAATAAAGCTTGCTTAATTCCACTAAATGAATTTGCGTAATCATTTTTCCTCTTATTTTGATGGGATTAACATTAAAGTTATAGCTCTGAGAGCCCAAAGTTAAAAAAAATAAAAAAGAACATGAATGCAGTACTTTAAGACGCACCTCAAGAGTATAGATAAACAAGAATATAAGAACAAGGCCCAGGCTGGGCAGTGGTGGTGTACGCTTTAATCCCACCACTTGGCAGGCAGAGGCAGGTGGTTCTCTGGGAGCTCGAAGCCAACCTGGTCTACAAGAGCTAGTTCAGCAATCAGAAGACAAAGGTAGAAGAAAAAGAGAAAGGAGGGAAGGAAGGAAGGAAGGAAGGAAGGAAGGAAGGAAGGAAGGAAGGAAAGAAGGAAAGAAACAGAGAGAGAGAGAAAGAGAGAGAGAGAGAGAGAGAGAGAGAGAGAGAGAGAGAGAGGCAGGCAGTGGTGGCATATGTTTTTAGTACCAGCATTCCAGAGGCAAAGGCAGGTGGATCTCTGTGAGTCTGAAGCCAGCATGGTCTAAAAGTTGAATTCCAAGACAGCCAGGACTGTTACACAGAAAAACCCTGCCTCAAAAAACCAAATGTGAAAAAAAAAGTTGAAAAAGGAAAGAACAAACAAAATGCAAAAAGCAACAGATGGAAAGAAACATTCAAAACCAGAATAGAGATTAATTAAATGATACAACAAAAATATTATACAAAGAATACACGAAATCAAGAGTTTTTTGAAAACTTAGTAAGATTGACAAACCATTAGGAATATCCACAAAAGATATAGAGGGCAAATTAAACTGAGATGACAATAAGACATTGTTATAGACATCAAAGAAATTTTAAAAAAAAACATTAACAGCATACTTTGTTAACCCTTATTCTGATGATAGAGAGATTGCTCAATTGTTACGAATGCTGCATGCCCTTTTAAAATTCTAGAGTTCAGTTTAAAAGCTCATATTGGGTGGCCCACAACCATTTGTAATTCCAGCTGCAAGAGATACAATATTCTCTTCAAATTCTCTTCCAGCATCTACTTGTGAACACACACACACACACACACACACACACACACACAGAGAGAGAGAGAGAGAGAGAGAGAGAGAGAGAGAGAGACAGAGAGAGAGAGAGAGAGGGAGGGAGAGAGAGATCAATAAAAATAAAAATTAAACCCACATTCCAGTCTGTTGGAAATTCTAAAATAAATGGTTGAATTTCCAGATACATCTGTCGTACCAGAGTTAAACCAAAATTAGATTCAGGGATAGAGGTATGATATAACATAAAACATATGAAAAAACAGGTAATAAACTACATAAATAAAGTTAAGAACAGAGATTATATAATTTGTCTTCTTTTAAAAAAGAAAGCTAAATGTGGAATTAAAGTCCTGGAGAGAAGAGAATTATTCAAGACAAAAGAAAAATGAAATTTGCAGGACATTAGAAAGAACTGGAAAACATTGTGCTGAGTGAGGTGAACGAAACTCAGAAAAATAAACTCTCATGTTTTCCTTCTTATGTAGATCCTGATTTCAAAACATATTTGTCTGCTTAGCATGTAGTATCTTCAAAGCCAAGAAATAAAAGGGATCATTGTGATGTTGTCTTTAGGAAGGTGAGAGAAAGTATAGGCAACATGAAAATAGAGAAACAGAACATGGGGGTGCAACCTTTAAGCAAGAATGGAAAATGTCGATGGGGAAGATGGGGGCAATGGGGAGGTCTAAACAGAAGAAAGTGTGTCTGGAAATGCAGCATGGAAACCTCTGATTTTGTAAGCCTATATATAAAATTGTAAGTTAAAAATCAAAAGTGAGATGTCCTGCATGGCCAGACAATGTTATTACTAATATCTATGGCTTTTAACAAAATTGAAATCATAGGTTGTCACTGCTCCAGCTGGTAGCCTGGATCTGGGAAATGGGGCTGAAAAATGAAGTAGACTAAAGTCTCATGCAGTAGCCAACTTTATCCAGAACATCAGACAATTTATATTTTGATACTATTTTAAGGGTTAAGCAAGGGCAAATGAGCAAAGGTCACATTCAGTTAGTCTTTATAATCTCAAGGAGAACCCATACTTCAAAACATTTTTGAATAAGAAAACAAATAAATAAAAGCAAACTCCACTCCTATTTACTACACCTGGGAGAGGCACAAAAGCACATTTAAAGAACAATCCCTGCTATGGGGAAGCAGGTTGCCAGAGATTTACGTTGTTTCCTTAAGGTTATTTTACAAGTTCTCAAAAATTATCCATACACAATAGTCATTCATAGACTGTGTTCTTATATCTGGTATGTGAAAGTGCCTTGTGAGATCAGGGAGATCCATGATACTCCCTCCCCCAAAACAATATAAACTCTTTCCATTATTCCTGGTGTTCTATCAGAACTATTTAGTAAGTTCCTATTTGTTGAAAATAAAACACACCTTTGTCATACTATATAGAGATGTCCAGCTGTACCTGAGGGAGAAAGTTCCTTCTCATTTACAAGTTTTCACAATTTGGAAAAGTGTAATGGAGGGTACTAGGTAGAGAAAGTCATCAGTTGTCCTTCTCAGATGAGAGCCCCATCCATGAACTACAAAATCAACCTACCAATCAAAAGCATCCATTGGTGCAAACATTGCCCAGCTGTTATGGCGGCAATCAATCACTCTGACTGAATCTGAGCCCCATTCCACAAGAATGAATTAATGGCATATAAATTAATGCCAGACAAAAACCCAGGACTGAAGAAGTCTTAAAGAACTTGAAAGAAAAGTCTATATTATAGCTAATTAGTGTTATAGACCTAATGGAACTATAATTTTAAAATACAAAATAATGATGAGTGGCTAAAGACTAGTCTCTTGCTGGGAGTAACCATGTACAAGCCAGAAACCCATGTACCTTGGAAGGGTGACAGTCAACAGAAAATACTATCTACAAGCCCAAAACCCCACACAAGTGGAAGGTGACAGTCAACAGATAGACAACCTGCATTTGGAAGGATAAATAAGGTTTGTTACAGTCAAGTCAAAGGGAACATTTCAATATGGTAAGATAAAATATTGCATGGATGGTATGAGAGACTACACATATTTCAGAAGAGGTGAAATAAGAGAATACAGTGATGAAATGACAGAAAAGAGGAAAGGTCGTAAAAGACATCACAGGAAGGAATTTTAATGTTATTAGCTACAGAATTTTTTTTCTTGGCAATATTTAAGACATGTAAGTTGACAAGAATTTGAATTTAATATTATTTTTAATTAACAAATAAATAGTACATACATAAGGTATAAGCACCATGTTTTAAAAAGTATATATATATTTGGGGATGACTAGATCAGACCTAATTATTGAATGAGAAAAAGAAATAAGAGAAAAGGAGATGAATGACTGCTACTTGATATGGTGGATGAGATAGTTTATTATAGATAAAAAGGGAAAGCATAGCCAGAGGCAGAGACACTTGTGAGAAAGTCAAAAGTGGTGATGACCATGAACCATTTGATGGGGGAGAAAGAAGAGGAGAAAAAGGGGAACCAGGTACAAAAGGGGTAGCTTCTTAGGGTTTCTAAAGCTGTGAAGAGACACCATGACCACAGAAACTCTTATATATAAAAACATTTAACTGAGGTGGTGGCTTTCATTTCAGAGGTTTAGTTCATTATCATCATGGTAGTGAATATGGTAGTGTGAAGGCAGACATGGTGCTGGCTATATCTTGATCAGAAGGAAATAGGAAGTAGACTCAGTGCCACACTAAGGGAAGCTTGAGCAAAAGAGACCTCAAAGCATGCATTCACAGTGACAAACTTCCTCCAAGACCACACCTACTTCAACTAAGCCACATATCCTAGGATTGTCACTCCCTTTGAGAGCCCTTTTCTTTCAAACCGTCACACAGCAAGTAACCAACGTAACTGGATTATATAGGAAAGAGTCTCTGGGAGAATGGTAGCCCAACCCTAGGGCTGGTAAGTTTTATGTGGAGGGTGACTTTGCCATCGATAGTCTGTCGCAGGTAGGGATTGAGGGATGCTGGTAGAACCTAGCAGCCAGGTCCACCTTGATTAAATGGGTATTTCAGTCATTTGTTCCAGGGTTTGAAACTTAACAACTATAATATGCATTTACTAGCATATTTGTTTTTTTGTGGTGAGAATACTTTTATAAACTTTCAAAAAATTTTAAATGTAGTATATTCTTATTAGGTAGTCATCACATTGTAAACTGGATGTTTTAAATGCATTCTTATCAATAGAAATTCTATCCCCTGACCAATATCTCCTATAGTGAGTTGTTTTTACTCTTTTCGATTTTTTGGGGGGAGGGGTCTGCCAACCATCTCTCAAATAAATACATACATGAAGGCTTATTCTTTCTTATGAATTTCCAGTCTTAACTTGGCTTATTTCTAGCCAGCTTTGGTTAACTTGAAGTAACCCACCTACATTTTGCCTCTGTGCTTTTTTCTTTCTCTATTTTTGTGTATTTTACTTTCATTTTTATTCCAAGGCTGGGTGGGTGACTGGGTGACTGCCACCTGATGTCCTCCTCTCCTTGTTCTATCCCCTCTTTTTGCCAGGTTTCTCCTTCTATTTATGCTTGCTGGCTGCCAGTCACACCTATCCTTTCTCCTGCATTGTTATTGGCCATTCATCTCTTTATTATACCATCAGGTGCTTTAGTCAAAGAATCACAGCTTCATAGAGTTAAAAAAAATACAGCACAAACAAAACATCTTTATGATGTGGGATGCGTTGTCTGAGGTTTCTGTCCTGCCTTGTTCCTGTAGTCGTTAAGTCCCAAAGAAATCACACAGAGGACTACATTAGTTATAAACTGATTGGCCTAGTAGCTCAAGCTTCTTAGTAACACTTATAACTTATATTAGCCCATTATTTTTGTCTATGTTAGCCAAATGGCTGGGTACCTTATTCGGCGAGGCAGTCACATCTTGCTGCTGTGGCTTGCTCATGATTGCAGACTCCTCTTCCCAGAATTCTCCTGTTCTCATTGCCCTGCCTCTACTTTCTGCATTATTATCCCATCTATACTTGCTACTTGGCTACTGGACAATCAACATTTTATTAAACAAGTACAAGAAACCAATGTTTACAGGGTAAAACCGTTGTCTCACAGCAGAGATGTCCTTTGGGATGGTGTGAATATGTTTTATTCTCATTGGTCAATAAAGGAGATGCTTTGGCCTCTGGCAGGGCAGAATATAGCTAGGCAGGAAAACTAAACTGATTATAGGGAGAAAGAATGTGGAGTCAGGGAGAGGAAAGGAGAAAAATGCCGGAACCTTACTGGTAGGCCACAGTCTTATGGTGAGACACAGATTAATAAACATGGTTAATTTAAGATGTAAAACATAACTATTAATTCAACTAAGGTATTGGGCATTTTTGTAATTAATATAGTTTTGTGTGATTATCAGTTCTGGGTGACTGGGAAACAAGAGTAGTCTCTGTTTACATCTTTACATCATTAAACAAATGTTCTCCAGCATAAACAAAAATAACACACCTTAGGATAATATTCTACAACATTTGTTCCTTTTTGTCTAGATAAAGTTTTAAGTTTAAAATAGTAAAACTATGCACAACAAAAATGCTTATGTGGCAATAATTAATTTACAATAATTCATTTACAATATCCTGCCCATTTATAATTAGCATATTCATAGAAAATAATGCATTATCTATCTTATTTTAGTAAATCCAAAGTTTTACACCTAATTTACTTTTTATCACAACTCAGCAAAATACCAATTGTAATTACCTAGTCTTTCACTTCAAAAATCTAAGAAGGGTATAATATTCCCTAAGTAAACAGTAAGTACATTACATGCAACTTCCAAAACATTAAAACTTAGAGAGACATTTGGCTAACTGGAGAGTCACCCCAAATTTCCTATGCAATATTATGACATCTATCTTTGGCCTACATGACTAGAGAATCTGGAAGTCTTTTTAGTAAAGCAGGAAAATAGAAGGAATTTTCTACCTTATATTGACAACGTTCTTAAAGTCACTTTCCTTTGTGCCCTGAGGAATGTCTGCAGACTCTTCTGTGTAGCAGGAATTTTGAAGTAACATCCTGCCTTGCTTTGGGAAAGTTCAACAGCCACTTTCCTGTGGGTCCTTCATGTCTTTTCTGCACATCACATTGTCAGCAGTTAAAGGAAAAAGCAGTTTGTTTTTTTGTCTAGGGTGTAACCTAGTGTGTAACCTTATGATGAAAGCAAACATCATAAGGAGTTTCTTATGATATGCCTATCATCTCTGAAGTAAATTGGTACTGCCAGGAGCAGATATGACTCAATTTCATGAAAAGTCCTAAGTAAATAAAATATTTTAAAAGTTATATTCTAAAGGTCTTTGAGTGTTTAAAAATATTTATTTATCTAAAATATATCTCTGTATGATCTAGAAAGCATGTCTAACATATCTATAAATTTGACTGTTTTCAATGACTAATTACTAACCTATGTTTCTTGATTTTTCTAAATAGTTTATAATAATAGCTTTCAAAAAACAAGAATTTTACTGTATAATTCTAAATGAACTACATAGGTACAATGCCCTAAACAAGAGTAGAAACATATAATATGTTGCAACAAAAATAACCTTAAACTTTAACAATATACAAAATTTTTTAAACAAAAGTAAAAATATATATACAGTGTGTTATAAGAAAAATGACCTTAAATTTGTATAAATATACAAAAGTTCATTAAAATATAAAATACTTGAGATTAATAGTTGTCTTTTGATCTTATATTTTTATATTCCATAAATATAACAAACATCCATTGGTCACCACTTAACCAAAAGCCTCCGACCACCTAACTCTTAGGAATGTGGATGTTGTGTTCCCTAGACTACTTTCTGATGAACGTGGGTGAAGGCATCTATAAGATGCCTGAAAAAGTTTGAAATAAGGACCAAGTTCTGGGAAGATCACCTATAACTTTTGTTAATATAAACTACCTGTCAAATTTCAGGATGTCTCCCTTGATCAATCCTGATCCATATTAGCCTTGAATACAAAAGCAAAACCTCTTCTTCATAGCATTTTAAACTTTCATTTCTCAAATACATTTTTGACTTCTTTTTTAAAGTTAAGATATTGTTGAAATATCTAGGCTGATTTATTATAGCAGTTCTTTCAATCACGTCTCTTAGCAGCTGTTTGATCAACAGTCAAAAAATTCAAAGTCAACACAAAAGCGTATAGGCGCCACACTCATTTGAAACCACAGGAAGTTCGACTATATATACACACATACATACATACACACACACACAAATACACACACACACACATTTACTTAGAATGTGGGTATGGTGGTTTGAAAGAAAAGCCCCCCCAAAGGAATGGCATTATTATTGTTAGAGTAGATGTAGTCTTTTTGGAGGAAGTGTGTCACTGTGGAGGCAGACTTTGATGTCTCATACATGTTCAAGTCACACCTAATATCTCAAATCACTTCATGTGAATCAAGATGTAGGACTCTCAGCTTTAGTTTTTTGTCTGCCTGCAGGCTGCCATATCCCACCACGATGATAATGGACTAAACCTCTGAAACGTTAATCTACCCATTAAATGTTTTCCATTGTAAGAGTTGCCTTGGTCATGGTATCTCTTCACAGCAATATAATACCTAAGACAGAAGTTGGTACCAGGCACTGAGAAATTGAAGCGATATGCATAACCATGCTTTTGTTTGAAAGAATATGGACTTTGGGACTATAAATTAGAAAATCAGTTCAATGATTTAAGTGCTGGTTAATTGCCATAATAGTATGAACATGGAAGACAATCGTGCTGAATGTGATTTGAACTGTGGGTGCCTAGAACAAGAAGTTTCAGAGGAGAAAAACATTAGTATGTAGCCTAGAGACCGGTCTTGTGATACTTTTGTGAAGAATGTGGCTCCTTTTGCTCTTGTCTGAAAAGTCTGCAAGAGGCTAAAATGAAAGGTATTGAATTAAGTACATTGGCAGAGTAAATCTCAAAACAGCCTAGTACAGACTCTACCATGTGGTTATTAGCGTTAACTCTGATGAATATTTATAATGAAAAGGAGTAATCCAAGCCAAAAAAAAAAAAAAAAACCGTACAAATTGAAAAAAGGGTTACGAGGTAGTGAAATTAGACCTAAATTTTGTACTCAGGAGACAAAAGCATTAAGAAATGGACTAACGGGAGTAGTGACCTCAGGGCAAGGCTATACCTAGCTAAATTTCCAATCTGTGAAAAGGAACTGAATAAAGATTTAAAGCCAGGTGTGGAGGTAGAGGCTGGTAGATATCCTAGTTTGAGGCCAGCCTGGTCTAGGGCGCAAGTTCTATGACAACCAAACTTAGGCGGTGAAACCAGGAAAAAAAGAAAGATGACAAAAATTTAACTGAATAAGGAGGCCATATTCCAGTACCAGCAAGCAGCATTATTTACCGGCTTTGGTAACACAGTTCTAGATTTAGCATCAATGACAGAAGAAGGTAGTTGTGCGGTTGTGTAGAAGAAGGTAGTTCCCCTGTAACGAAGAAAAGCTGCTGAGACCACACATGTGTTAGGAGTATCCCTGAATGCAGGCCCAGAAAGATAATTAAGTGAAGCTGTGAAATTGAAGCATGGATTGCCTTAAGGAACCCAAGATATGGGAGCTACCACTGTTGTGGTATACCTGTCAAGGAAAGCTGCTAACAGGGAATAGAAACAGATGAAGAGAAAGAAGTATGATGTAGTCAACAAAGCTAAAAGGATTTGGAGATCTAAAATACATTTTGACATCAGATATGGAAATGCAGTTTTAAGTTTTCCCATTAGGTTTTTGGTCTTGTGTTCATCCATTATTTCCTCACTAAGCTACCTGACTTATGTTCTGGAGTGGTAATTTGTATCCTGTGCCATTATATGATGGAAGTGCATGATCTGAAGTTTTAATTTGATTTTGTGGTGGATTACAGTTAAGAGATTGCATGAATCTTAGAAGAGATTTTGAACTTTATACTTTTACATAACTTTGAGAGTGTTATAGAGTATGGGAACTTTTGAAGTTGAATTGAATGCATTTTTGCATTATGATATGACTTCTGCCTTCGGTGGCTTGGAAGTCAAATGTGGTAGCTTGAATGAAAATGGTCCCCAAAGGGAGTATGAGTGGCCTTGTTGGAGGAAGTGTGTCACTATAGATGTAGTCCTTTATGTTTCATATGTGCTAAAGCCATGCCCAGTGAGACAGTTTACTTCCTCTTGCTTGTCAATCAAGATGTAGGATGCTCAGCTCTAGGAACATCTGTGTCTGAAAGCCACCATATTCCACCATAATAATAATAATGGACTAAACTTCTGAAACTGTAAGCCACTCAGTAAATGTTTTCCTTTATGAGAATTGCCTTGAACATAATGTCTCTTCCTAGGAATAGAAAACCTAAGAGAGTGGATAATAGGAGCAGAAGGGTTTCTGAACCTGTAACATTCCAACTCTTCCACAAGCATTCAGAAAGTTCAACATAAGATGCAGCTTCTTTTCAGGAATTTCTATCCATATTCCAGACAGTCGTTGAAGAGCACCACCTAATGACCATATGCAGAGGATGGACAGTAGCAGGCTAGCTAAACAACCACTAAACGTTAAGCTGGAGGGAGAGAGACAGGTAGGAGGAAAGAATTCCTCGATTCCAAGAAAGGAGAATGATATAGTTTTCAGGTTCACAACAGAAAATGGACAATATTCTTAGGACAATGAATTGGAGTCTCCAATTCTCTAGAAAATGGGACAGCACAACATAGGAAAGAGTACCACATGTTTTCTCCTGTTTACCTTTTTTTAGTAATATATTTTAAATAAGATATTTAATTG